>NW_027228507.1:0-143363 GCF_037783145.1 Equus przewalskii
ACCACCTGAGGGACGGTCCGGGTCACCTGCCAGCCATGGCGGAACCACCTCTCAGACGTACCAGAACCACCTGCCGGAGAAGCTGGAAACACGTCCTGGACAGACTGGAACCACGTGACGGCCATGCCTGAACCACTTGCCGAGCACGGCGGAACCACCTGCCGGACACGCCAAAATCACCTGCGGGCTACGCCAGAACCACTTGCACGACTCTCTGAAATGACCTGCCGGGCATGTTGGAACCACCTCTCAGACGTGCCAGAAGCCCGTGGCGGACAGTCCGGAATCACCTGTTGGGCATACGCTACCACCTATGACACGTACCAGAACCACGTGCCGTGCACGCCGGAACCACCTACCGGACAGACCGGAATCCACTTTTGGGCATGCCGGAACCACCAGTCAGATGTGCCAGAAACACGTGCCGGAGACGCCGGAAGCACCTGCCGAGCACGTCGCAACCACCTGCTCAACTCGCCTGAACCACCTGCCGGACACGCCAAAATCACCTGCCCGCTACACCAGCACCACTTCGGGGACAAGCCGGAATCACGTGAGGGGCATGCCGGCACAGCCTCTCAGACTGAACCTCGTGCCGGACACCACAGAACCACCTGCCGGACAGACCGGAACCACCTGCCGGACACGCCGGAACCACCGGCTCGACCCGCAGGAACGACCGCTGGACATGCAAAATCACCTGCCCGCTATGCCGGATACACTTGACGAACACTCCGGAATCACCTGCCGGGCATGCCGGAACCACCTCTCAGATATGCCAGAACCACGTGCCAATGACCCCGGAAGCACCTGCCGAGCACGCCGGAACCACCTGCCCGACTCGCCAGAACCACCTGCCGGACACGCAAAAATCACCTGCCGGCTACGCCACAACCAGTGGGGGAACACTTCGGAATCACCTGCCGGGCTTGCTGGAACCACCTGCCGGTCATGCCAAAATCACCTGCCAATTATGCCAGAACCGCTTGGCGGACACTGTGGAAACACCTGTCAGGCCGGCCGGAACCACATCTCAGACGTGCCAGAAACGTGTTCATGAGAAGCTGGAACCACACCCCGAACAGATGGAAAACACCTGCCAGACCCGTCTGAACAACCTGCCGAGCACGCCGGAGCCACCTGCACGACTCGCCGGAACCACCTGCCGGACACGCAAAAATCACATGCTGGCTACGCCACAACCAGTTGGGGAACACTTCAGAATCACCTGCCGGGCTTGCTGGAACCACCTGCCGGTCATGCCAAAATCAACTTCCAACTACGCCAGTACCACTTGGCGGACACTGTGGAAACACCTGTCGGGCCGGCCGGAACCACATCTCAGACGTGCCAGAACCATGTGCATGAGATGCTGGAACCACACCCCGAACAGACGGAAAACACCTGCCAGACCCGTCTGAACAACCTGCCGAGCACGCCGGAGCCACCTGCTCGACTCGCCGGAACCACCTACCTGACATGCCCAAATCACCAGCCGGGTATGCCAGAACCAATTCGCGGACACTCCGGAATCATCTGCCGGACATGCCGGAATCAGCTCTCAGACACACCAGAACCAAGTGCCGGAGACGCCGGAAGCACCTGCCGAGCATGCCGGAGCCACCTGCTCGACTCGCCAGAAACACCTGCCGGACACGCCAATATCACCAGCCGGGTACACCAGAACCACCTGGCGGACACTCCGAAATCACCTGTCGCGCATGCCGGAACCACCTCTCAGATGTGCCGGAAGCACGTGCCGGACACGCCGGAATCACCTACCGGACAGACCGGAACCACCTGCCGAGCACGCCGGAGCCACCTGTTCGACTCGCTGGAACCACCTGCCGGACAGGCCAATATCAACTGCTGGCTATGCCAGAACCACCTGGGGGACGGTCCGGAATCACCTGCCATCCATGGAGGAACCACCTCTCAGACGTACCAGAACCACCTGCCGGAGAAGCTGGAAACACGTCCTGGACAGTCTGGAACCACCTGCCGGCCAAGCCTGAACCACCTGCCAAGCACAACGGAACAACCTGCCAGACACGCCAAAATCACCTGCGTGTTATGCCAGAACCACTTGGAGGACTCTCTGGGATGACCTGCCGGGCATGCCGGAACCACCTCTCAGACGTGCCAGAACCATGTGGCGGACAGTCCGGAATCACCTGTTGGGCATGCGCAACCACCTCTGAGACGTACCAGAACCACATGCCGTGCAGGCTGGAACCACCTACCGGACAGACCGGAATCACCTTTTGGGCATGCCGGAACCACCTGTCAGATGTGCCAGAAACACGTGCCGGAGACGCCGGAAGCACCTGCCAAGCACGTTGGAACCACCTGCTCAACTCGCCTGAACCACCTGCCGGACATGCCAAAATCACCTGCCGACTATGCCAGAACCACTTGGCGAACACTCCGGAATCACTTGCCGGGCATGCAGGAACCACTTCTCAGACATGCCAGAACCCCGTGCCAATGACCCCGGAAGCACCAGCCGAGCACGCCAGAACCACCTGCTCGACTCGCCAGAACCACCTGCCGATCACGCAAAAATCACCTGCCGGCTACGCCACAACCAGTTGGTGAACACTTTGGAATCACCTGCCAGGCTTGCTGGAACCACCTGCCAGTCATGCCAAAATCACCTGCCAACTACGCCACAACCGCTTGGCGGACACTGCGGAATCACCTGTCTGGCCGGCTGGAACCACATCTCAGACGTGCCAGAAACGTGTTCATGAGATGCTGGAACCACACCCCGAACAGACGGATACCACCTGCCAGAACCGCCTGAACCACCTGCTGAGCACTCCGGAACCACCTGCTCGACTCACCGGTACCACCTCCCTGACACGCCAAAATTACCTGCTGGGTATGCCAGAACCACTTGGCGGACACTCCGGAATCATCTGCCGGACAGGCCGGAACCAGCTCTCAGACACACCAGAACCACGTGCTGCAGACGCCGGAAGCACCTGCCGAGCATGCCGGAGCCACATGCTCGACTCGCCAGAAACACCTTCCGGACACGCCAAAATCAGCTGCCGGGTATGCCAGAACCACCTGGCGGACACTATGGAATCACCTGCCGCGCATGCCGGAACCACCTCTCAGACGTGCCGGAAGCACGTGCCAGACACGCCGGAAACACCTACCCGGCAGACCGGAACCACCTGCCGAGCACGCCGGAGCCACCTGTTCGACTCGCTGGAACCACCTGCCGGACAGGCCAATATAAACTGCTGGCTATGCCAGAACCACCTGGGGGACGGTCCGGAATCACCTGCCAGCCATGGCGGAACCACCTCTCAGACGTACCAGAACCACCTGCCGGAGAAGCTGGAAACACGTCCTGGACAGACTGGAACCACGTGACGGCCATGCCTGAACCACCTGCCGAGCACGGCGGAACCACCTGCCGGACACGCCAAAATCACCTGCGGGCTACGCCAGAACCACTTGCACGACTCTCTGAAATGACCTGCCGGGCATGTTGGAACCACCTCTCAGACGTGCCAGAAGCCCGTGGCGGACAGTCCGGAATCACCTGTTGGGCATACGCTACCACCTATGACACGTACCAGAACCACGTGCCGTGCACGCCGGAACCACCTACCGGACAGACCGGAATCCACTTTTGGGCATGCCGGAACCACCAGTCAGATGTGCCAGAAACACGTGCCGGAGACGCCGGAAGCACCTGCCGAGCACGTCGCAACCACCTGCTCAACTCGCCTGAACCACCTGCCGGACACGCCAAAATCACCTGCCCGCTACACCAGCACCACTTCGGGGACAAGCCGGAATCACGTGAGGGGCATGCCGGCACAGCCTCTCAGACTGAACCTCGTGCCGGACACCACAGAACCACCTGCCGGACAGACCGGAACCACCTGCCGGACACGCCGGAACCACCGGCTCGACCCGCAGGAACGACCGCTGGACATGCAAAATCACCTGCCCGCTATGCCGGATACACTTGACGAACACTCCGGAATCACCTGCCGGGCATGCCGGAACCACCTCTCAGATATGCCAGAACCACGTGCCAATGACCCCGGAAGCACCTGCCGAGCACGCCGGAACCACCTGCTCGACTCGCCAGAACCACCTGCCGGACACGCAAAAATCACCTGCCGGCTACGCCACAACCAGTGGGGGAACACTTCGGAATCACCTGCCGGGCTTGCTGGAACCACCTGCCGGTCATGCCAAAATCACCTGCCAATTATGCCAGAACCGCTTGGCGGACACTGTGGAAACACCTGTCAGGCCGGCCGGAACCACATCTCAGACGTGCCAGAAACGTGTTCATGAGAAGCTGGAACCACACCCCGAACAGACGGAAAACACCTGCCAGACCCGTCTGAACAACCTGCCGAGCACGCCGGAGCCACCTGCACGACTCGCCGGAACCACCTGCCGGACACGCAAAAATCACATGCTGGCTACGCCACAACCAGTTGGGGAACACTTCAGAATCACCTGCCGGGCTTGCTGGAACCACCTGCCGGTCATGCCAAAATCAACTTCCAACTACGCCAGTACCACTTGGCGGACACTGTGGAAACACCTGTCGGGCCGGCCGGAACCACATCTCAGACGTGCCAGAACCATGTGCATGAGATGCTGGAACCACACCCCGAACAGACGGAAAACACCTGCCAGACCCGTCTGAACAACCTGCCGAGCACGCCGGAGCCACCTGCTCGACTCGCCGGAACCACCTACCTGACATGCCCAAATCACCAGCCGGGTATGCCAGAACCAATTCGCGGACACTCCGGAATCATCTGCCGGACATGCCGGAATCAGCTCTCAGACACACCAGAACCAAGTGCCGGAGACGCCGGAAGCACCTGCCGAGCATGCCGGAGCCACCTGCTCGACTCGCCAGAAACACCTGCCGGACACGCCAATATCACCAGCCGGGTACACCAGAACCACCTGGCGGACACTCCGAAATCACCTGTCGCGCATGCCGGAACCACCTCTCAGATGTGCCGGAAGCACGTGCCGGACACGCCGGAATCACCTACCGGACAGACCGGAACCACCTGCCGAGCACGCCGGAGCCACCTGTTCGACTCGCTGGAACCACCGTCCGGACAGGCCAATATCAACTGCTGGCTATGCCAGAACCACCTGGGGGACGGTCCGGAATCGCCTGCCAGCCATGGCCGAACCACCTCTCAGACGTACCAGAACCACCTGCCGGAGAAGCTGGAAACACGTCCTGGACAGTCTGGAACCACCTGCCCGCCAAGCCTGAACCACCTGCCAAGCACAACGGAACAACCTGCCAGACACGCCAAAGTCACCTGCGTGTTATGCCAGAACCACTTGGAGGACTCTCTGGGATGACCTGCCGGGCATGCCGGAACCACCTCTCAGACGTGCCAGAACCATGTGGCGGACAGTCCGGAATCACCTGTTGGGCATACGCAACCACCTCTGAGACGTACCAGAACCACATGCCGTGCAGGCTGGAACCACCTACCGGACAGACCGGAATCACCTTTCGGGCATGCCGGAACCACCTCTCAGACGTGCCAGAAGCACGTGGCGGACAGTCCGGAATCACATGTTGGGCATACGCAACCACCTCTGACACGTACCAGAACCACGTGCCGTGCACGCCGTAACCACCTACCGGACAGACCACAATCAACATTTTGGCATGCCGGAACCACCAGTCAGATGTGCCAGAAACACGTGCCGGAGACGCCGGAAGCACCTGCCAAGCACGTTGGAACCACCTGCTCAACTCGCCTGAACCACCTGCCGGACATGCCAAAATCACCTGCCGACTATGCCAGAACCACTTGGCGAACACTCCGGATTCACTTGCCGGGCATGCAGGAACCACCTCTCAGACATGCCAGAACCCCGTGCCAATGACCCCGGAAGCACAGCCGAGCACGCCGGAACCACCTGCTCGACTCGCCAGAACCACCTGCCGATCACGCAAAAATCACCTGCCGGCTACGCCACAACCAGTTGGTGAACACTTTGGAATCACCTGCCAGGCTTGCTGGAACCACCTGCCAGTCATGCCAAAATCACCTGCCAACTACGCCAGAACCGCTTGGCGGACACTGCGGAAACACCTGTCGGGCCGGCTGGAACCACATCTCAGACGTGCCAGAAACGTGTTCATGAGATGCTGGAACCACACCCCGAACAGACGGATACCACCTGCCAGAACCGCCTGAACCACCTGCTGAGCACGCCGGAACCACCTGCTCGACTCAGCGGTACCACCTCCCTGACACGCCAAAATCACCTGCTGGGTATGCCAGAATCACTTGGCGGACACTCCGGAATCATCTGCCGGACATGCCGGAACAAGCTCTCAGACACACCAGAACCAAGTGCCGGAGACGCCGGAAGCACCTGCCGAGCACGCCGGAGCCACCTGCTCGACTCGCCAGAAACACCTGCCGGACACGCCAAAATCACCTGCCGGGTATGCCAGAACCACCTGGCGGACACTACGGAATCACCTGCCGCACATCCCGGAACCACCTCTCAGACGTGCCGGAAGCACGTGCCAGACACGCCGGAAACACCTACCGGACAGACCGGAACCAACTGCCAAGAACGCCGGAGCCACGTGTTCGACTCGCTGGAACCACCTGCCGGACAGGCCAATATCAACTGCTGGCTATGCCAGAACCACCTGGGGGACGGTCCGGGTCACCTGCCAGCCATGGCGGAACCACCTCTCAGACGTACCAGAACCACCTGCCGGAGAAGCTGGAAACACGTCCTGGACAGACTGGAACCACGTGACGGCGATGCCTGAACCACCTGCCGAGCACGGCGGAACCACCTGCCGGACACGCCAAAATCACCTGCGGGCTACGCCAGAACCACTTGGACGACTCTCCGAAATGACCTGCCGGGCATGTTGGAACCACCTCTCAGACGTGCCAGAAGCACGTGGCGGACAGTCCGGAATCACCTGTTGGGCATGCGCAACAACCCCTGAGACGTACCAGAACCACGTGCCCTGCAGGCTGGAACCACCTACCGGAAAGACCGGAATCACCTTTCGGGCATGCCGGAACCACCTGTCAGATGTGCCAGAAGCACGTGGCGGACAGTCCGGAATCACCTGTTGGGCATACGCAACCACCTCTGAAACGTACCAGAACCACGTGCCGTGCACGCCGGAACCACCTACCGGACAGACCGGAATCAACTTTTGGGCATGCCGGAACCACCAGTCAGATGTGCCAGAAACACGTGCCGGAGATGCCGGAAGCACCTGCCGAGCACGTCGCCACCACCTGCTCAACTCGCCTGAACCACCAGCCGGACACGCCAAAATCACCTGCCCGCTACACCAGCACCACTTCGGGGACAAGCCGGAATCATGTGAGGGGCATGCCGGCACAGCCTCTCAGACTGAACCTCGTGCCGGACACCACAGAACCACCTGCCGGACAGACCGGAACCACCTGCTGGACACGCCGGAACCACCGGCTCGACCCGCCGGAACGACCGCTGGACATGCAAAATCACCTGCCGGCTACGCCGGAAACACTTGGCGAACACTCCGGAATCACCTGCCGGGCATGCCGGAACCACCTCTCAGATATGCCAGAACCACATGCCAATGACCCCGGAAGCACCTGCCGAGCACGCCGGAACCACCTGCTCGACTCGCCAGAACCACCTGCCGGACACGCAAAAATCACCTGCCGGCTACGCCACAACCGGTGGGGGAACACTTCGGAATCACCTGCCGGGCATTGCTGGAACCACCTGCCGGTCATGCCAAAATCACCTGCCAACTACGCCAGTACCACTTGGCGGACACTGTGGAAACACCTGTCGGGCCGGCCGGAACCACATCTCAGACGTGCCAGAAACGTGTTCATGAGATGCTGGAACCACACCCCGAACATACGCAAAACACCTGCCAGACCCGTCTGAACAACCTGCCGAGCACGCCGGAGCCACCTGCACGACTCACCGGAACCACCTGCCGGACACGCAAAAATCACATGCTGGCTACGCCACAACCAGTTGGGGAACACTTCAGAATCACCTGCCGGGCTTGCTGGAACCACCTGCCGGTCATGCCAAAATCAACTTCCAACTACGCCAGTACCACTTGGCGGACACTGTGGAAACACCTGTCGGGCCGGCTGGAACCACATCTCAGACGTCCCAGAACCATGTGCATGAGATGCTGGAACCACACCCCGAACAGACGGAAAACACCTGCCAGACCCGTCTGAACAACCTGCCGAGCACGCCGGAGCCACCTGCTCGACTCGCCGGAACCACCTACCTGACATGCCCAAATCACCAGCCGGGTATGCCAGAACCACTTGGCGGACACTCCGGAATCATCTGCCGGACATGCCGGAACCAGCTCTCAGACACACCAGAACCAAGTGCCGGAGACGCCGGAAGCACCTGCCGAGCATGCCGGAGCCACCTGCTCGACTCGCCAGAAACACCTGCCGGACACGCCAAAATCACCTGCCGGGTACGCCAGAACCACCAGGCGGATACTCCGAAATCACCTGCCGCGCATGCCGGAACCACCTCTCAGACGTGCCGAAAGCACGTGCCGGACACGCCAGAATCACCTACCGGGCAGACCGGAACCACCTGCCGAGCACGCCGGAGTCACCTGTTCGACTCGCTGGAACCACCTGCCGGACAGGCCAATATCAACTGCTGGCTATGCCAGAACCACCTGGGGGACAGTCCGGGATCACCTGCCACCCATGGCGGAACCACCTCTCAGACGTACCAGAACCACCTGCCGGAGAAGCTGGAAACACGTCCTGGACAGACTGGAACCACGTGACGGCCATGCCTGAACCACCTGCCGAGCACGGCGGAACCACCTGCCGGACACGCCAAAATCACCTGCGGGCTACGCCAGAAACACTTGGACGACTCTCCGAAATGACCTGCCGGGCATGCCGGAATCACCTCTCAGACGTGCCAGAAGCACGTGGCGGACAGTCCGGAATCACCTGTTGGGCATATGCAACCACCTCTGAGACGTACCAGAACCACATGCCATGCACGCCGGAACCACCTACCGGACAGACCGGAATCAACATTTGGGCATGCCGGAACCACCTGTCAGATGTGCCAGAAACACGTGCCGGAGACGCCGGAAGCACCTGCCGAGCAAGTCGCAACCACCTGCTCAACTCGCCTGAACCACCTGCCGGACACGCCAAAATCACCTGCCCGCTACACCAGCACCACTTCGGGGACAAGCCGGAATCACGTGAGGGGCATGCCGGCACAGCCTCTCAGACTGAACCTCGTGCCGGACACCACAGAACCACCTGCCGGACAGACCGGAACCACCTGCCGGACACGCCGGAACCACCGGCTCGACCCGCCGGAACGACCGCTGGACATGCAAAATCACCTGCCGGCTACGCCGGAAACACTTGGCGAACTCTCCGGAATCACCTGCCGGGCATGCCGGAACCACCTCTCAGATATGCCAGAACCACGTGCCAATGACCCCAGAAGCAACTGCCGAGCACGCCGGAACCACCTGCTCGACTCGCCGGAACCACCTACCTGACATGCCCAAATCACCAGCCGGGTATGCCAGAACCTCTTGGCGGACACTCCGGAATCATCTGCCGGACATGCCGGAACCAGCTCTCAGACACACCAGAACCACGTGCCGGAGACGCCGGAAACACCTGCCGAGCATGCCGGAGCCACCTTCTCGACTCGCCAGAAACACCTGCCGGACACGCCAAAATCACCTGCCGGGTATGCCAGAACCTCTTGGCGGACACTCCGGAATCATCTGCCGGACATGCCGGAACCAGCTCTCAGACACACCAGAACCACGTGCCGGAGACGCCGGAAGCACCTGCCGAGCATGCCGGAGCCACCTGCTCGACTCGCCAGAAACACCTGCCGGACACGCCAAAATCACCTGCCGGGTATGCCATAACCACCTGGCGGACACTACGGAATCACCTGCCGCGCATGCCGGAACCACCTCTCAGATATGCCAGAACCACGTGCCAATGACCCCGGAAGCACCTGCCGAGCACGCCGGAACCACTTGCTCGACTCGCCAGAACCACCTGCCGGACACGCAAAAATCACCTGCCGGCTACGCCACAACCAGTTGGGGAACACTTCGGAATCACCTGCCACGCTTGCTGGAACCACCTGCCGGTCATGCCAAAATCACCTGCCAACTACGGCAGTACCACTTGGCGGACACTGTGGAAACACCTGTCGGGCCGGCCGGAACCACATCTCAGACGTGCCAGAACCATGTGCATGAGATGCTGGAACCACACCCCGAACAGACGGAAAACACCTGCCAGACCCGTGTGAACAACCTGCCGAGCACGCCGGAGCCACCTGCTCGATTCGCCGGAAGAACCTACCTGACATGCCAACATCACCAGCCGGGTATGCCAGAACAATTTGGCGGACACTCGGGAATCATCGGCCGGACATGCCGGAACCAGCTCTCAGACACACCAGAACCACGTGCCGGAGACGCCGGAAGCACCTGCCGAGCATGCCGGAGCCACCTGCTCGACTCGCCAGAAACACCTGCCGGACACGCCAAAATCACCTGCCGGGTACGCCAGAACCACCAGGCGGATACTCCGAAATCACCTGCCGCGCATGCCGGAACCACCTCTCAGACGTGCCGAAAGCACGTGCCGGACACGCCAGAATCACCTACCGGGCAGACCGGAACCACCTGCCGAGCACGCCGGAGTCACCTGTTCGACTCGCTGGAACCACCTGCCGGACAGGCCAATATCAACTGCTGGCTATGCCAGAACCACCTGGGGGACAGTCCGGGATCACCTGCCACCCATGGCGGAACCACCTCTCAGACGTACCAGAACCACCTGCCGGAGAAGCTGGAAACACGTCCTGGACAGACTGGAACCACGTGACGGCCATGCCTGAACCACCTGCCGAGCACGGCGGAACCACCTGCCGGACACGCCAAAATCACCTGCGGGCTACGCCAGAAACACTTGGACGACTCTCCGAAATGACCTGCCGGGCATGCCGGAATCACCTCTCAGACGTGCCAGAAGCACGTGGCGGACAGTCCGGAATCACCTGTTGGGCATATGCAACCACCTCTGAGACGTACCAGAACCACATGCCATGCACGCCGGAACCACCTACCGGACAGACCGGAATCAACATTTGGGCATGCCGGAACCACCTGTCAGATGTGCCAGAAACACGTGCCGGAGACGCCGGAAGCACCTGCCGAGCACGTCGCAACCACCTGCTCAACTCGCCTGAACCACCTGCCGGACACGCCAAAATCACCTGCCCGCTACACCAGCACCACTTCGGGGACAAGCCGGAATCACGTGAGGGGCATGCCGGCACAGCCTCTCAGACTGAACCTCGTGCCGGACACCACAGAACCACCTGCCGGACAGACCGGAACCACCTGCCGGACACGCCGGAACCACCGGCTCGACCCGCCGGAACGACCGCTGGACATGCAAAATCACCTGCCGGCTACGCCGGAAACACTTGGCGAACTCTCCGGAATCACCTGCCGGGCATGCCGGAACCACCTCTCAGATATGCCAGAACCACGTGCCAATGACCCCAGAAGCAACTGCCGAGCACGCCGGAACCACCTGCTCGACTCGCCGGAACCACCTACCTGACATGCCCAAATCACCAGCCGGGTATGCCAGAACCTCTTGGCGGACACTCCGGAATCATCTGCCGGACATGCCGGAACCAGCTCTCAGACACACCAGAACCACGTGCCGGAGACGCCGGAAACACCTGCCGAGCATGCCGGAGCCACCTGCTCGACTCGCCAGAAACACCTGCCGGACACGCCAAAATCACCTGCCGGGTATGCCAGAACCTCTTGGCGGACACTCCGGAATCATCTGCCGGACATGCCGGAACCAGCTCTCAGACACACCAGAACCACGTGCCGGAGACGCCGGAAGCACCTGCCGAGCATGCCGGAGCCACCTGCTCGACTCGCCAGAAACACCTGCCGGACACGCCAAAATCACCTGCCGGGTATGCCATAACCACCTGGCGGACACTACGGAATCACCTGCCGCGCATGCCGGAACCACCTCTCAGATATGCCAGAACCACGTGCCAATGACCCCGGAAGCACCTGCCGAGCACGCCGGAACCACTTGCTCGACTCGCCAGAACCACCTGCCGGACACGCAAAAATCACCTGCCGGCTACGCCACAACCAGTTGGGGAACACTTCGGAATCACCTGCCACGCTTGCTGGAACCACCTGCCGGTCATGCCAAAATCACCTGCCAACTACGGCAGTACCACTTGGCGGACACTGTGGAAACACCTGTCGGGCCGGCCGGAACCACATCTCAGACGTGCCAGAACCATGTGCATGAGATGCTGGAACCACACCCCGAACAGACGGAAAACACCTGCCAGACCCGTGTGAACAACCTGCCGAGCACGCCGGAGCCACCTGCTCGATTCGCCGGAAGAACCTACCTGACATGCCAACATCACCAGCCGGGTATGCCAGAACAATTTGGCGGACACTCGGGAATCATCGGCCGGACATGCCGGAACCAGCTCTCAGACACACCAGAACCACGTGCCGGAGACGCCGGAAGCACCTGCCGAGCATGCCGGAGCCACCTGCTCGACTCGCCAGAAACACCTGCCGGAGACGCCTAAATCACCAGCCGGGTACGCCAGAACCACCTGGCGGACACTCCGAAATCACCTGTCGCGCATGCCGGAACCACCTCTCAGACGTGCCGGAAGCACGTGCCGGACACGCCGGAATCACCTACCGGACAGACCCGAACCACCTGCCGAGCATGCCGGAGCCACCTGTTCGACTCGCTGGAACCACCTGCCGGACAGGCCAATATCAACTGCTGGCTATGCCAGAACCACCTGAGGGACGGTCCGGGTCACCTGCCAGAACCACCTGGGGGACGGTCCGGAATCACCTGCCACCATGGCGGAACCACCTCTCAGACGTACCAGAACCACCTGCCGGAGAAGCTGGAAACACGTCCTGGACAGTCTGGAACCACCTGCCGGCCATGCCTGAACCACCTGCCGAGCACGACGGAACAACCTGCCAGACACGCCAAAATCACCTGCGTGTTACGCCAGAACCACTTGGAGGACTCTCTGGGATGACCTGCCGGGCATGCCGGAACCACCTCTCAGACGTGCCAGAACCATGTGGCGGACAGTCCGGAATCACCTGTTGGGCATGCGCAACCACCTCTGAGACGTACCAGAACCACGTGCCGTGCAGGCTGGAACCACCTACCGGACAGACCGGAATCACACTTTTGGGCATGCCGGAACCACCTGTCAGATGTGCCAGAAACACGTGCCGGAGACGCCGGAAGCACCTGCCAAGCACGTTGGAACCACCTGCTCAACTCGCCTGAACCACCTGCCGGACACGCCAAAATCACCTGCCCGCTACACCAGCACCACTTCGGGGACAAGCCGGAATCACGTGAGGGGCATGCCGGCACAGCCTCTCAGACTGAACCTCGTGCCGGACACCACAGAACCACCTGCCGGACAGACCGGAACCACCTGCCGGACACGCCGGAACCACCGGCTCGACCCGCAGGAACGACCGCTGGACATGCAAAATCACCTGCCGGCTATGCCGGAAACACTTGGCGAACACTCCGGAATCACCTGCCGGGCATGCCGGAACCACCTCTCAGATATGCCAGAACCACGTGCCAATGACCCCGGAAGCACCTGCCGAGCACGCCGGAACCACCTGCTCGACTCGCCAGAACCACCTGCCGGACACGCAAAAATCACCTGCCGGCTACGCCACAACCAGTGGGGGAACACTTCGGAATCACCTGCCGGGCTTGCTGGAACCACCTGCCGGTCATGCCAAAATCACCTGCCAACTACGCCAGAACCGCTTGGCGGACACTGTGGAAACACCTGTCGGGCCGGCCGGAACCACATCTCAGACGTGCCAGAAACGTGTTCATGAGATGCTGGAACCACACCCCGAACAGACGGATACCACCTGCCAGAACCGCCTGAACCACCTGCTGAGCACGCCGGAACCACCTGCTCGACTCACCGGTACCACCTCCCTGGACACGCCAAAATCACCTGCCGGGTATGCCAGAACCAATTGGCGGACACTCCGGAATCATCTGCCGGACATGCCGGAACCAGCTCTCAGACACACCAGAACCACGTGCCGGAGACGCCGGAAGCACCTACCGGCAGACCGGAACCACCTGCCGAACATGCCGGAGCCACCTGCTCGACTCGCCAGAAACACCTGCCGGACACGCCAATATTAACTGCTGGCTATGCCAGAACCACCTGGGGGACGGTCCGGAATCACCTGCCAGCCATGGCGGAACCACCTCTCAGACGTACCAGAACCACCTGCCGGAGAAGCTGGAAACACGTCCTGGACAGTCTGGAACCACCTGCCGGCCAAGCCTGAACCACCTGCCAAGCACAACGGAACAACCTGCCAGACACGCCAGAATCACCTGCGTGTTATGCCAGAACCACTTGGAGGACTCTCTGGGATGACCTGCCGGGCATGCCGGAACCACCTGTCAGACATGCCAGAACCCCGTGCCAATGACCCCGGAAGCACCAGCCGAGCACGCCGGAACCACCTGCTCGACTCGCCAGAACCACCTGGCGATCACGCAAAAATCACCTGCCGGCTACGCCACAACCAGTTGGTGAACACTTCGGAATCACCTGCCAGGCTTGCTGGAACCACCTGCCGGTCATGCCAAAATCACCTGCCAACTACGCCAGAACCACTTGGCGGACACTGAGGAAACACCTGTCGGGCCGGCTGGAACCACATCTCAGACGTGCCAGAAACGTGTTCATGAGATGCTGGAACCACACCCCGAACAGACGGATACCACCTGCCAGAACCGCCTGAACCACCTGCCGAGCACGCCGGAACCACCTGCTCGACTCGCCGGTACCACCTCCCTGACATGCCAAAATCACCTGCCGGGTATGCCAGAACCAATTGGCGGACACTCCGGAATCATCTGTCGGACATGCCGGAACCAGCTCTCAGACACACCAGAACCAAGTGCCGGAGACGCCGGAAGCACCTGTCGAGCATGCCGGAGCCACCTGCTCGACTCGCCAGAAACACCTGCCGGACACGCCAAAATCACCTGCCGGGTACGCCAGAACCACCTGGCGGACACTCCGGAATCACCTGCCGCGCATGCCGGAACCACCTCTCAGACGTGCCGGAAGCATGTGCCGGACACGCCGGAATCACCTACCGGACAGACCGGAACCATCTGCCGAGCACGCCGGAGCCACCTGTTCGACTCGCTGGAACCACCTGCCGGACAGGCCAATATCAACGGCTGGCTATGCCAGGACCACCTGGGGGACAGTCCGGGATCACCTGGCAGCCATGGCGGAACCACCTCTCAGACGTACCAGAACCACCTGCCGGAGAAGCTGGAAACACGTCCTGGACAGACTGGAACCACGTGACGGCGATGCCTGAACCACCTGCCGAGCACGGCGGAACCACCTGCCGGACACGCCAAAATCACCTGCGGGCTACGCCAGAACCACTTGGACGACTCTCCGAAATGACCTGCCGGGCATGTTGGAACCACCTCTCAGACGTGCCAGAAGCACGTGGCGGACAGTCCGGAATCACCTGTTGGGCATACGCAACCACCTCTGACACGTACCAGAACCACGTGCCGTGCACGCCGGAACCACCTACCGGACAGACCGGAATCCACTTTTGGGCATGCCGGAACCACCAGTCAGATGTGCCAGAAACACGTGCCGGAGACGCCGGAAGCACCTGCCGAGCACGTCGCAACCACCTGCTCAACTCGCCTGAACCACCTGCCGGACACGCCAAAATCACCTGCCCGCTACACCAGCACCACTTCGGGGACAAGCCGGAATCACGTGAGGGGCATGCCTGCACAGCCTCTCAGACTGAACCTCGTGCCGGACACCACAGCACCACCTGCCGGACAGACTGGAACCACCTGCCGGACACGCCGGAACCACCAGCTCGACCCGCCGGAACGACCGCTGGACATGCAAAATCACCTGCCGGGTATGCCGGAAACACTTGGCGAACACTCCGGAATCACCTGCCGGGCATGCCGGAACCACCTCTCAGATATGCCAGAACCACGTGCCAATGACCCCGGAACACCTGCCGAGCACGCCGGAACCACCTGCTCGACTCGCCAGAACCACCTGCCGGACACGCAAAAATCACCTGCCGGCTACGCCACAACCGGTGGGGGAACACTTCGGAATCACCTGCCGGGCTTGCTGGAACCACCTGCCGGTCATGCCAAATCACCTGCCAACTACGCCAGTACCACTTGGCGGACACTGTGGAAACACCTGTCGGGCCAGCCGGAACCACATCTCAGACGTGCCAGAACCATGTGCATGAGATGCTGGAACCACACCCCGAACAGACGGAAAACACCTGCCAGACCCGTCTGAACAACCTGCCGAGCACGCCGGAGCCACCTGCTCGACTCGCCGGAATCGCATACCTGACATGCCCAAATCACCAGCCGGGTATGCCAGAACCACTTGGCGGACACTCCGGAATCATCTGCCGGACATGCCGGAACCAGCTCTCAGACACACCAGAACCCCGTGCCGGAGACGCCGGAAGCACCTGCCGAGCATGCCAGAGCCACCTGCTCGACTCGCCAGAAACACCTGCCGGACACACCAAAATGACCTGCCGGGTACCCCAGAAGCACCTGGCGGACACTCCGAAATCACCTGTCGCGCATGCCGGAACCACCTCTCAAACGTGCCGGAAGCACGTGCCGGACACGCCGGAATCACCTACCGGAAAGACCGGAACCACCTGCCGAGCACGCTGGAGCCACCTGTTCGACTCGCTGGAACCACCTGCCGGACAGGCCAATATTAACTGCTGGCTATGCCAGAACCACCTGGGGGACGGTCCGGAATCACCTGCCAGCCATGGCGGAACCACCTCTCAGACGTACCAGAACCACCTGCCGGAGAAGCTGGAAACACGTCCTGGACAGTCTGGAACCACCTGCCGGCCAAGCCTGAACCACCTGCCAAGCACAACGGAACAACCTGCCAGACATGCCAAAATCACCTGCGTGTTATGCCACAACCACTTGGAGGACTCTCTGGGATGACCTGCCGGGCATGCCGGAACCACCTCTCAGACGTGCCAGAACCATGTGGCGGACAGTCCGGAATCACCTGTTGGGCATGCGCAACCACCTCTGAGACGTACCAGAACCACATGCCGTGCAGGCTGGAACCACCTACCGGACAGACCGGAATCACCTTTCGGGCATGCCGGAACCACCTGTCAGATGTGCCAGAAACACGTGCCGGAGACGCCGGAAGCACCAGCCAAGCACGTTGGAACCACCTGCTCAACTCGCCTGAACCACCTGCCGGACATGCCAAAATCACCTGCCGACTATGCCAGAACCACTTGGCGAACACTCCGGAATCACTTGCCGGGCATGCAGGAACCACCTCTCAGAAATGCCAGAACCCCGTTCCAATGACCCCAGAAGCACAGCAGAGCACGCCGGAACCACCTGCTCGACTCGCCAGAACCACCTGCCGATCACGCAAAAATCACCTGCCGGCTACGCCACAACCAGTTGGTGAACACTTTGGAATCACCTGACAGGCTTGCTGGAACCACCTGCCAGTCATGCCAAAATCACCTGCCAACTACGCCAGAACTGCTTGGCGGACACTGCGGAAACACCTGTCGGGCCGGCTGGAACCACATCTCAGACGTGCCAGAAACGTGTTCATGAGATGCTGGAACCACACCCCGAACAGACGGATACCACCTGCCAGAACCGCCTGAACCACCTGCTGAGCACGCTGGAACCACCTGCTCGACTCACCGGTACCACCTCCCTGACACGCCAAAATCACCTGCTGGGTATGCCAGAACCACTTGGCGGACACTCCAGAATCATCTGCCGGACATGCCGGAACCAGCTCTCAGACACACCAGAACCAAGTGCCGGAGACGCCGGAAGCACCTGCCGAGCATGCCGGAGCCACCTGCTCGACTCGCCAGAAACACCTGCCGGACACGCCAAAATCACCTGCCGGGTATGCCAGAACCACCTGGCGGACACTACGGAATCACCTGCCGCGCATGCCGGAACCACCTCTCAGACGTGCCGGAAGCACGTGCCGGACACGCCGGAATCACCTACCGGACAGACCGGAACCACCTGCCGAGCACGCCGGAGCCACCTGTTCGACTCGCTGGAACCACCTGCCGGACAGGCCAATATCAACGGCTGGCTATGCCAGAACCACCTGGGGGACAGTCCGGGATCACCTGGCAGCCATGGCGGTACCACCTCTCAGACGTACCAGAACCACCTGCCGGAGAAGCTGGAAACACGTCCTGGACAGACTGGAACCACGTGACGGCGATGCCTGAACCACCTGCCGAGCACGGCGGAACCACCTGCCGGACACGCCAAAATCACCTGCGGGCTACGCCAGAACCACTTGGACGACTCTCCGAAATGACCTGCCGGGCATGTTGGAACCACCTCTCAGACGTGCCAGAAGCACGTGGCGGACAGTCCGGAATCACCTGTTGGGCATACGCAACCACCTCTGACACGTACCAGAACCACGTGCCGTGCACGCCGGAACCACCTACCGGACAGACCGGAATCCACTTTTGGGCATGCCGGAACCACCAGTCAGATGTGCCAGAAACACGTGCCGGAGACGCCGGAAGCACCTGCCGAGCACGTCGCAACCACCTGCTCAACTCGCCTGAACCACCTGCCGGACACGCCAAAATCACCTGCCCGCTACACCAGCACCACTTCGGGGACAAGCCGGAATCACGTGAGGGGCATGCCTGCACAGCCTCTCAGACTGAACCTCGTGCCGGACACCACAGAACCACCTGCCGGACAGACTGGAACCACCTGCTGGACACGCCAGAACCACCGGCTCGACCCGCCGGAACGACCGCTGGACATGCAAAATCACCTGCCAGCTATGCCGGAAACACTTGGCGAACACTCCGGAATCACCTGCCGGGCATGCCGGAACCACCTCTCAGATATGCCAGAACCACGTGCCAATGACCCCGGAACACCTGCCGAGCACGCCGGAACCACCTGCTCGACTCGCCAGAACCACCTGCCGGACACGCAAAAATCACCTGCCGGCTACGCCACAACCGGTGGGGGAACACTTCGGAATCACCTGCCGGGCTTGCTGGAACCACCTGCCGGTCATGCCAAAATCACCTGCCAACTACGCCAGTACCACTTGGCGGACACTGTGGAAACACCTGTCGGGCCGGCCGGAACCTCATCTCAGACGTGCCAGAACCATGTGCATGAGATGCTGGAACCACACCCCGAACAGACGGAAAACACCTGCCAGACCCGTCTGAACAACCTGCCGAGCACGCCGGAGCCACCTGCTCGACTCGCCGGAACCACCTACCTGACATGCCCAAATCACCAGCCGGGTATGCCAGAACCACTTGGCGGACACTCCGCAATCATCTGCCGGACATGCCGGAACCAGCTCTCAGACACACCAGAACCAAGTGCCGGAGACGCCGGAAGCACCTGCCGAGCATGCCGGAGCCACCTGCTCGACTCGCCAGAAACACCTGCCGGACACGCCAAAATCACCTGCCGGGTACGCCAGAACCACCAGGCGGATACTCCGAAATCACCTGCCGCGCATGCCGGAACCACCTCTCAGACGTGCCGAAAGCACGTGCCGGACACGCCAGAATCACCTACCGGGCAGACCGGAACCACCTGCCGAGCACGCCGGAGCCACCTGTTCGACTCGCTGGAACCACCTGCCGGACAGGCCAATATCAACGGCTGGCTATGCCAGAACCACCTGGGGGACAGTCCGGGATCACCTGCCAGCCATGGCGGAACCACCTCTCAGACGTACCAGAACCACCTGCCGGAGAAGCTGGAAACACGTCCTGGACAGACTGGAACCACGTGACGGCCATGCCTGAACCACCTGCCGAGCACGGCGGAACCACGTGCCGGACACGCCAAAATCACCTGCGGGCTACGCCAGAACCACATGGACGACTATCCGAAATGACTTGCCGGGCATGTTGGAACCACCTCTCAGACGTGCCAGAAGCACGTGGCGGACAGTCCGGAATCACCTGTTGGGCATACGCAACCACCTCTGACACGTACCAGAACCACGTGCCGTGCACGCCGGAACCACCTACCGGACAGACCGGAATCCACTTTTGGGCATGCCGGAACCACCAGTCAGATGTGCCAGAAACACGTGCCGGAGACGCCGGAAGCACCTGCCGAGCACGTCGCAACCACCTGCTCAACTCGCCTGAACCACCTGCCGGACACGCCAAAATCACCTGCCCGCTACACCAGCACCACTTCGGGGACAAGCCGGAATCACGTGAGGGGCATGCCTGCACAGCCTCTCAGACTGAACCTCGTGACGGACACCACAGAACCACCTGCCGGACAGACCGGAACCACCTGCCGGACACGCCAGAACCACCGGCTCGACCCGCTGGAACGACCGCTGGACATGCAAAATCACCTGCCAGCTATGCCGGAAACACTTGGCGAACACTCCGGAATCACCTGCCGGGCATGCCGGAACCACCTCTCAGATATGCCAGAACCACGTGCCAATGACCCCGGAACACCTGCCGAGCACGCCGGAACCACCTGCTCGACTCGCCAGAACCACCTGCCGGACACGCAAAAATCACCTGCCGGCTACGCCACAACCGGTGGGGGAACACTTCGGAATCACCTGCCGGGCTTGCTGGAACCACCTGCCGGTCATGCCAAAATCACCTGCCAACTACGCCAGTACCACTTGGCGGACACTGTGGAAACACCTGTCGGGCCGGCCGGAACCACATCTCAGACGTGCCAGAACCATGTGCATGAGATGCTGGAACCACACCCCGAACAGACGGAAAACACCTGCCAGACCCGTCTGAACAACCTGCCGAGCACGCCGGAGCCACCTGCTCGACTCGCCGGAACCACCTACCTGACATGCCCAAATCACCAGCCGGGTATGCCAGAACCACTTGGCGGACACTCCGCAATCATCTGCCGGACATGCCGGAACCAGCTCTCAGACACACCAGAACCACGTGCCGGAGACGCCGGAAGCACCTGCCGAGCATGCCGGAGCCACCTGCTCGACTCGCCAGAAACACCTGCCGGACACACCAAAATGACCTGCCGGGTACCCCAGAAGCACCTGGCGGACACTCCGAAATCACCTGTCGCGCATGCCGGAACCACCTCTCAAACGTGCCGGAAGCACGTGCCGGACACGCCGGAATCACCTACCGGACAGACCGGAACCACCTGCCGAGCACGCCGGAGCCACCTGTTCGACTCGCTGGAACCACCTGCCGGACAGGCCAATATTAACTGCTGGCTATGCCAGAACCACCTGGGGGACGGTCCGGAATCACCTGCCAGCCATGGCGGAACCACCTCTCAGACGTACCAGAACCACCTGCCGGAGAAGCTGGAAACACGTCCTGGACAGTCTGGAACCACCTGCCGGCCAAGCCTGAACCACCTGCCAAGCACAACGGAACAACCTGCCAGACATGCCAAAATCACCTGCGTGTTATGCCACAACCACTTGGAGGACTCTCTGGGATGACTTGCCGGGCATGCCGGAACCACCTCTCAGACGTGCCAGAACCATGTGGCGGACAGTCCGGAATCACCTGTTGGGCATGCGCAACCACCTCTGAGACGTACCAGAACCACATGCCGTGCAGGCTGGAACCACCTACCGGACAGACCCGAATCACCTTTCGGGCATGCCGGAACCACCTGTCAGATGTGCCAGAAACACGTGCCGGAGACGCCGGAAGCACCTGCCAAGCACGTTGGAACCACCTGCTCAACTCGCCTGAACCACCTGCCGGACATGCCAAAATCACCTGCCGACTATGCCAGAACCACTTGGCGAACACTCCGGAATCACTTGCCGGGCATGCAGGAACCACCTCTCAGAAATGCCAGAACCCCGTTCCAATGACCCCGGAAGCACAGCCGAGCACGCCGGAACCACCTGCTCGACTCGCCAGAACCACCTGCCGATCACGCAAAAATCACCTGCCGGCTACGCCACAACCAGTTGGTGAACACTTTGGAATCACCTGACAGGCTTGCTGGAACCACCTGCCAGTCATGCCAAAATCACCTGCCAACTACGCCAGAACTCCTTGGCTGACACTGCGGAAACACCTGTCGGGCCGGCTGGAACCACATCTCAGACGTGCCAGAAACGTGTTCATGAGATGCTAGAACCACACCCCGAACAGACGGATACCACCTGGCAGAACCGCCTGAACCACCTGCTGAGCACGCTGGAACCACCTGCTCGACTCACCGGTACCACCTCCCTGACACGCCAAAATCACCTGCTGGGTATGCCAGAACCACTTGGCGGACACTCCGGAATCATCTGCCGGACATGCCGGAACCAGCTCTCAGACACACCAGAACCAAGTGCCGGAGACGCCGGAAGCACCTGCCGAGCATGCCGGAGCCACCTGCTCGACTCGCCAGAAACACCTGCCGGACACGCCAAAATCACCTGCCGGGTATGCCAGAACCACCTGGCGGACACTATGGAATCACCTGCCGCGCATGCCGGAACCACCTCTCAGACGTGCCGGAAGCACGTGCCAGACACGCCGGAAACACCTACCGGACAGACCGGAACCACCTGCCACAACGCCGGAGCCACCTGTTCGTCTCGCTGGAACCACCTGCCGGACAGGCCAATATCAACTGCTGGCTATGCCAGAACCACCTGGGGGACGGTCCGGAATCTCCTGCCAGCCATGGCGGAACCACCTCTCAGACGTACCAGAACCACCTGCCGGAGAAGCTGGAAACACGTCCTGGACAGACTGGAACCAGGTGACGGCCATGCCAGAACCACCTGCCGAGCACGGCGGAACCACCTGCCGGACACGCCAAAATCACCTGCGGGCTACGCCAGAACCACTCGGACGACTCTCCGAAATGGCCTTCCAGGCATGTTGGAATCACCTCTCAGACGTGCCAGAAGCACGTGGCGGACAGTCCGGAATCACCTGTTGGGCATACGCAACCACCTCTGAGACGTACCAGAACCACGTGCCGTGCACGCCGGAACCACCTACCGGACAGACCGGAATCAACTTTTGGGCATGCCGGAACCACCAGTCAGATGTGCCAGAAACACGTGCCGGAGACGCCGGAAGCACCTGCCGAGCACGTCGCAACCACCCGCTCAACTCGCCTGAACCACCTGCAGGACACGCCAAAATCACCTGCCCGCTACACCAGCACCACTTCGGGGACAAGCCGGAATCACGTGAGGGGCATGCCGGCACAGCCTCTCAGACTGAACCTCGTGCCGGACACCACAGAACCACCTGCCGGACAGACCGGAACGACATGCGGGACACGCCGGAACCACCGGCTCGACCGGCCAGAACGACCGCTGGACATCAAAATCACCTGCCGGCTACGCCGGAAACACTTGGCGAACACTCCGGAATCACCTGCCGGGCATGCCGGAACCACATCTCAGACGTGCCAGAACCATGTGCATGAGATGCTGGAACCACACTCCGAACAGACGGAAAACACCTGCCAGACCCGTCTGAACAACCTGCCGAGCACGCCGGAGCCACCTGTTCGACTCGCTGGAACCACCTGCCGGACATGCCAATATTAACTGCTGGCTATGCCAGAATCACCTGGGGGACGGTCCGGAATCTCCTGCCAGCCATGGCGGAACCACCTCTCAGACGTACCAGAACCACCTGCCGGAGAAGCTGGAAACACGTCCTGGACAGACTGGAACCACGTGACGGCCATGCCTGAACCACCTGCCGGACACGCCAAAATCACCTGCGGGCTACGACAGAACCACTTGGACGACTCTCTGAAATGACCTGCCGGGCATGTTGGAACCACCTCTCAGACGTGCCAGAAGCACGTGGCGGACAGTCCGGAATCACCTGTTGGGCATACGCAACCACCTCTGAGACGTACCAGAACCACGTGCCGTGCACGCCGGAACCACCTACCGGACAGACCGGAATCAACATTTGGGCATGCCGGAACCACCAGTCAGATGTGCCAGAAACACGTGCCGGAGACGCCGGAAGCACCTGCCGAGCAGGTTGCAACCACCTGCTCAACTCGCCTGAACCACCTGCCGGACACGCCAAAATCACCTGCCCGCTACCCCAGCACCACTTCGGGGACAAGCCGGAATCACGTGAGGGGCATGCCGGCACAGCCTCTCAGGCTGAACGTCGTGCCGGACACCACAGAACCACCTGCCGGACAGACCGGAACCACCTGCCGGACACGCCGGAACCACCGGCTCGACCCGCCGGATCGACCGCTGGACATGCAAAATCACCTGCCGGCTACGCCGGAAACACTTGGCGAGCACTCCGGAATCACCTGCCGGGCATGCCGGAACCACCTCTCAGATATGCCACAACCACGTGCCAATGACCCCGGAAGCACCTGCCGAGCACGCCGGAACCACCTGCTCGACTCGCCAGAACCACCTGCCGGACACGCAAAAATCACCTGCCGGCTACGCCACAACCAGTTGGGGAACACTTCGGAATCACCTGCCGGGCTTGCTGGAACCACCTGCCGGTCATGCCAAAATCACCTGCCAAGTACGAAAGTACCACTTGGCTGACACTGTGGAATCACCTGTCGGGCAGGCCGTAACCACATCTCAGACGTGCCAGAACCATGTGCATCAGATGCTGGAACCACACCCCGAAAAGACGGAAAACACCTGCCAGACCCGTCTGAACAACCTGCCGTGCACGCTGGAGCCACCTGCTCGACTCGCCGGAACCACCTACCTGACATGCCCAAATCACCAGCCAGGTATGCCAGAACCACTTGGCGGACACTCCGGAATCATCTGCCGGACATGCCGGAACCAGCTCTCAAACACACCAGAACCACGTGCCGGAGACGCAGGAAGCACCTGCCGAGCATGCCGGAGCCACCTGCTCGACTCGCCAGAAACACCTGCCGGACACGCCAAAATCACCTGCCGGGTATGCCAGAACCAGCTGGCGGACACTACGGAATCACCTGCCGCGCATGCCGGAACCACATCTCAGACGTGCCGGAAGCACGTGCCAGACACGCCGGAAACACCTACCGGACAGACCGGAACCACCTGCCAAGAACGCCAGAGCCACCTGTTCGACTCGCTGGAAGAACCTGCCGGACAGGCCAATATCAACTTCTGGCTATGCCAGAACCACCTGGGGGACAGTCCGGGATCACCTGCCAGCCATGGCGGAACCACCTCTCAGACGTACCAGAACCACCTGCCGGAGAAGCTGGAAACACGTCCTGGACAGACTGGAACCACGTGACGGACATGCCTGAACCACCTGCCGAGCACGGCGGAACCACCTGCCGGACACGCCAAAATCACCTGCGGGCTACGCCAGAACCACTTGGACGACTCTCCGAAATGACCTGCCGGGCATGTTGGAACCACCTCTCAGACGTGCCAGAAGCACGTGGCGGACAGTCCGGAATCACCTGTTGGGCATACGCAACCACCTCTGAGACGTACCAGGACCACGTTCCGTGCACGCCGGAACCACCTACCGGACAGACCGGAATCCACTTTTGGGCATGCCGGAACCACCAGTCAGATGTGCCAGAAACACGTGCCGGAGACGCCGGAAGCACCTGCCGAGCACATCGCAACCACCTGCTCAACTCGCCTGAACCACCTGCCGGACACGCCAAAATCACCTGCCCGCTAGACCAGCACCACTTCGGGGACAAGCCGGAATCACGTGAGGGGCATGCCGGCACAGCCTCTCAGACTGAACCTCGTGCCGGACACCACAGAACCACCTGCCGGACAGACCGGAACAACCTGCGGGACACGCCGGAACCACCGGCTCGACCCGCCGGAACGACCGCTGGACATGCAAAATCACCTGCCGGCTACGCCGGAAACACTTGGCGAACACTCCGGAATCACCTGCCGGGCATGCCGGAACCACCTCTCAGATATGCCAGAACCACGTGCCAATGACCCCGGAAGCACCTGCCGAGCACGCCGGAACCACCTGCTCGACTCGCCAGAACCACCTGCCAAGCACAACGGAACAACCTGCCAGACACGCCAAAATCACCTGCGTGTTATGCCAGAACCTCTTGGAGGACTCTCTGGGATGACCTGCCGGGCATGCCGGAACCACCTCTCAGACGTGCCAGAACCATGTGGCGGTCACCCGGAATCACCTGTTGGGCATGCGCAACCACCTCTGAGACCTACCAGAACCACGTGCCGTGCACGCCGGAACCACCTACCGGACAGACCGGAATCAACTTTTGGGCATGCCGGAATCACCAGTCAGATGTGCCAGAAACACGTGCCAGAGACGCCGGAAGCACCTGCCAAGCACGTTGGAACCACCTGCTCAACTCGCCTGAACCACCTGCCGGAAATGCCAAAATCACCTGCCGACTATGCCAGAACCACTTGGCGAACACTCCGGAATCACTTGCCGGGCATGCAGGAACCACCTCTCAGACATGCCAGAACCCCGTGCCAATGACCCCGGAAGCACCAGCCGAGCACGCCGGAACCACCTGCTCGACTCGATAGAACCACCTGCCGATCACGCAAAAATCACCTGCCGGCTACGCCACAACCAGTTGGTGAACACTTTGGAATCACCTGCCAGGCTTGCTGGAACCACCTGCCAGTCATGCCAAAATCACCTGCCAACTACGCCAGAACCGCTTGGCGGACACTGCGGAAACACCTGTCGGGCCGGCCGGAACCACATCTCAGACGTGCCAGAACCATGTGCATGAGATGCTGGAACCACACCCCGAACAGACGGAAAACACCTGCCAGACCCGTCTGAACAAACTGCCGAGCACGCCGGAGCCACCTGCTCGACTCGCCGGAACCACCTACCTGACATGCCAAAATCACCAGCCGGGTATGCCAGAACCACTTGGCGGACAGTCCGGAATCATCTGTCAGACATGCCGGAACCAGCTCTCAGACACACCAGAACCACGTGCCGGAGACGCCGGAAGCACCTGCCGAGCATGCCAGAACCACCTGGGGGACGGGACGGGATCACCTGCCAGACATGGCGGAACCACCTCTCAGACGTACCAGAACCACCTGCCGGAGAAGCTGGAAACACGTCCTGGACAGACTGGAACCACGTGACGGCCATGCCTGAACCACCAGCCGCGCACGGCGGAACCACCTGCTGGACACGCCAAAATCACCTGCGGGCTACGCCAGAACCACTTGGACGACTCTCCGAAATGACCTGCCGGGCATGTTGGAACCACCTCTCAGACGTGCCAGAAGCACGTGGCGGACAGTCCGGAATCACCGGTTGGGCATACGCAACCACCTCTGAGACGTACCAGAACCACGTGCCGTGCAGGCTGGAACCACCTACCGGACAGACCGGAATCACCTTTCGGGCATGCCGGAACCACCTGTCAGATGTGCCAGAAACACGTGCCGGAGACGCCGGAAGCACCTGCCAAGCACGTTGGAACCACCTGCTCAACTCGCCTGAACCACCTGTCGGACATGCCAAAATCACCTACCGACTATTCCAGAACCACTTGGCGAACACTCCAGAATCACTTGCCGGGCATGCAGGAACCACCTCTCAGACATGCCAGAACTCCGTGCCAATGACCCCGGAGGCACCAGCCGAGCACGCCGGAACCACCTGCTCGACTCGCCAGAACCACCTGCCGATCACGCAAAAATCACCTGCCGGCTACGCCACAACCAGTTGGTGAACACTTTGGAATCACCTGCCAGGCCTGCTGCAACCACCTGCCAGTCATGCCAAAATCACCTGCCAACTACGCCAGAACCGCTTGGCGGACACTGCGGAAACACCTGTCGGGCCGGCTGGAACCACATCTCATACGTGCCAGAAACGTGTTCATGTGATGCTGGAACCACACCCCGAACAGACGGATACCACCTGGCAGAACAGCCTGAAACACCTGCTGAGCACGCCGGAACCACCTGCTCGACTCGCCAGAAACACCTGCCGGACACGCCAAAATCATCCGCCGGGTACGCCAGAACCACCTGGCGGACACTCCGAAATCACCTGTCGCGCATGCCGGAACCACCTCTCAGACGTGCCGGAAGCACATGCTGGACACGCCGGAATCACCTACCGGACAGACCGGAACCACCTGCCAAGAACGCCGGAGCCACCTGTTCGACTCGCTGGAACCACCTGCCGGACAGGCCAATATCAACTGCTGGCTATGCCAGAACCACCTGGGGGACGGTCCGGGATCACCTGCCAGCCATGGCGGAACCACCTCTGAGACGTACCAGAACCACCTGCCGGAGAAGCTGGAAACACGTCCTGGACAGACTGGAACCACGTGACGGCCATGCCTGAACCATCTGCCGAGCATGGCGGAACCACCTGCCGGACACGAAAAAATCACCTGCGGGCTACGCCAGAACCACTTGAACGACTCTCCGAAATGACCTGCCGGGCATGTTGGAACCACCTCTCAGACGTGCCAGAAGCACGTGGCGGACAGTCCGGAATTACCTGTTGGGCATACGCAACCACCTCTGAGACGTACCAGAACCACGTGCCGTGCACGCCGGAACCCCCTACCGGACAGACCGGAATCAACTTTTGGGCATGCCAGAACCACCAGTCAGATGTGCCAGAAACACGTGTCGGAGACGCCGGTAGCACCTGCCGAGCACGTCGCAACCACCTGCTCGACTCGCCAGAACCACCTGCCGGACACGCCAAAATCACCTGCCGGGTATGCCAGAACCAGCTGGCGGACACTACGGAATCACCTGCCGCGCATGCCGGAACCACCTCTCAGACGTGCCGGAAGCACGTGCCAGACACGCCGGAAACACCTACCGGACAGACCGGAACCACCTGCCAAGAACGCCAGAGCCACCTGTTCGACTCGCTGGAAGAACCTGCCGGACACGCCAAAATCACCTGCCCGCTACACCAGCACCACTTCGGGGACAAGCCGGAATCACGTGAGGGGCATGCCGGCACAGCCTCTCAGACTGAACCTCGTGCCGGACACCACAGAACCACCTGCCGGACAGACCGGAACCACCTGCCGGACACGCCGGAACCACCGGCTCGACCCGCCGGAACGACCGCTGGACATGCAAAATCACCTGCCGGCTACGCAGGAAACACTTGGCAAACACTCCGGAATCACCTGCCGGGCATGCCGGAACCACCTCTCAGATATGCCAGAACCACGTGCCAATGACCCCGGAAGCACCTGCCGAGTACGCCGGAACCACCTGCTCGACTCGCCAGAACCACCTGCCGGACACGCAAAAATCACCTGCCGGCTACGCCACAACCAGTTGGGGAACACTTCGGAATCACCTGCCGTGCTTGCTGGAACCACCTGCCGGTCATGCCAAAATCACCTGCCAACTACGAAAGTACTACTTGGCTGACACTGTGGAATCACCTGTCGGGCCGGCCGTAACCACATCTCAGACGTGCCAGAACCATGTGCATGAGATGCTGGAACCACACCCCGAACAGACGGAAAACACCTGCCAGACCCGTCTGAACAACCTGCCGAGCACGCCGGAGCCACCTGCTCGACTCGCCGGAACCACCAACCTGACATGCCCAAATCACCAGCCGGGTATGCCAGAACCACTTGGCGGACACTCCGGAATCATCTGCCGGACATGCCGGAACCAGCTCTCAGACACACCAGAACCACGTGCCGGAGACGCCGGAAGCACCTGCCGAGCATTCCGGAGCCACCTGCTCGACTCGCCAGAAACACCTGCTGGACACGCCAAAATCACCTGCCGGGTATGCCAGAACCAGCTGGCGGACACTACGGGATCACCTGCCGCGCATGCCGGAACCACCTCTCAGACGTGCCGGAAGCACGTGCCAGACACGCCGGAAACACCTACCGGACAGACCGGAACCACCTGCCAAGAACGCCGGAGCCACCTGTTCGACTCGCTGGAACCACCTGCCGGACAGGCCAATATCAACTGCTGGCTATGCCAGAACCACCTGGGGGACCGTCCGGGATCACCTGCCAGCCATGGCGGGACCACCTCTCAGACGTACCAGAACCACCTGCCGGAGAAGCTGGAAACACGTCCTGGACAGACTGGAACCTCGTGACGGCCATGCCTGAACCACGTGCCGAGCACGGCGGAACCACCTGCCGGACACGCCAAAATCACCTACGGGCTACACCAGAACCACTTGGACGACTCTCCGAAATGACCTGCCGGGCATGTTGGAACCACCTCTCAGACGTGCCAGAAGCACGTGGCGGACAGTCCGGAATCACCTGTTGGGCATACGCAACCACCTCTGAGACGTACCAGAACCACGTTCCGTGCACGCCGGAACCACCTACCGGACAGACCGGAATCCACTTTTGGGCATGCCGGAACCACCAGTCAGATGTGCCAGAAACACGTGCCGGAGACGCCGGAAGCACCTGCTGAGCATGCCAGAGCCACCTGCTCGACTCGCCAGAAACACCTGCCGGACACGCCAAAATTACCTGCCGGGTACGCCAGAACCACATGGCGGACACTCCGAAATCACCTGTCGCACATGCCGGAACCACCTCTCAGACGTGCTGGAAGCATTTGCCGGACACGCCGGAATCACCTACCGGACAGACCGGAACCACCTGCCGAGCACGCCGGAGCCACCTGCTCAACTCGCCTGAACCACCTGCCGGACACGCCAAAATCACCTGCCCGCTACACGAGCACCACTTCGGGGACAAGAGGGAATCACGTGAGGGGCATGCCGGCACAGCCTCTCAGACTGAACCTCGTGCCGGATACCACAGAACCACCTGCCGGACAGACCGGAACCACCTGCCGGACACTCCGGAACCACCGGCTCGACCCGACGGAACGACCGCTGGACATGCAAAATCACCTGCCGGCTACGCCGGAAACACTTGGCGAACACTCCAGAATCCCTTGCCGGGCATGCAGGAACCACCTCTCAGACATGCCAGAACCCCGTGCCAATGACCCCGGAGGCACCAGCCGAGCACGCCGGAACCACCTGCTCGACTCGCCAGAACCACCTGCCGATCACGCAAAAATCACCTGCCGGCTACGCCACAACCAGTTGGTGAACACTTTGGAATCACCTGCCAGGCCTGCTGCAACCACCTGCCAGTCATGCCAAAATCACCTGCCAACTACGCCAGAACCGCTTGGCGGACACTGCGGAAACACCTGTCGGGCCGGCTGGAACCACCATCTCATACGTGCCAGAAACGTGTTCATGTGATGCTGGACCCACACCCCGAACAGACGGATACCACCTGGCAGAACAGCCTGAACCACCTGCTGAGCACGCCGGAACCACCTGCTCGACTCACCGGTACCACCTCCCTGACACGCCAAAATCACCTGATGGGTATGCCAGAACCACTTGGCGGACACTCCGGAATCATCTGCCGGACATGCCGGAACCAGCTCTCAGACACACCAGAACCAAGTACCGGAGACGCCGGAAGCACCTGCCGAGCATGCCGGAGCCACCTGCTCGACTCGCCAGAAACACCTGCTGGACACTCCAAAATCACCTGCCGGGTATGCCAGAACCACCTGGCGGACACTACGGAATCACCTGCCGCGCATGCCGGAACCACCTCTCAGACGTGCCGGAAGCACGTGCCAGACACGCCGGAAACACCTACCGGACAGACCGGAACCACCTGCGAATAATGCCGGAGCCACATGTTCGACTCGCTGGAACCACCTGCCGGACAGGCCAATATCAACTGCTGGCTATGCCAGAACCACCTGGGGACAGTCTGGGATCACCTGCCAGCCATGGCGGAACCACCTCTCAGACGTACCAAAACCACCTGCCGGAGAAGCTGGAAACACGTTCTGGACAGACTGGAAACACGTGACGGCCATGCCTGAACCACCTGCCGAGCACGCCGGAACCACCTGCCGGACACACCAAAATCACCTGCCAACTACGCCAGAACCGCTTGGCGGACACTGCGGAAACACCTGTCGGGCCGGCCGGAACGACATCTCAGACGGGCCAGAACCATGTGCATGAGATGCTGGAACCACACCCCGAACAGACGGAAAACACCGGCCAGACCCGTCTGAACAACCTGCCGAGCATGCCGGAGCCACCTGCTCGACTCGCCGGAACCAGCTCCCTGACACGCCAAAATCACCATCCGGGTATGGCAGAACCACTTGCCGGACACTCCGGAATCATCTGCCGGACACTCCGGAACCAGCTCTCAGACACACCAGAACCAAGTGCCGGAGACGCCGGAAGCACCTGCCGAGCATGCCGGAGCCACCTGCTCGACTCGCCAGAAACACCTGCCGGACACGCCAAAATCACCTGCCGCGCATGCCGGAACCACCTCTCAGACGTGCCGGAAGCACGTGCCAGACACGCCGGAAACACCTACCGGACAGACCGGAACCACCTGCCAAGAACGCCGGAGCCACCTGTTCGACTCGCTGGAACCACCTGCCGGACAGGCCAATATCAACTGCTGGCTATGCCAGAACCACCTGGGGGACAGTCCGGGATCACCTGCCAGCCATGGCGGAACCACCTCACAGAAGTACCAGAACCACCTGGCGGAGAAGGTGGAAACACGTCCTGGACAGACTGGAACCACGTGACGGCCATGCCTGAACCACCTGCCGAGCACGGTGGAACCACCTGCCGGACACGCCAAAATCAACTGCGGGCTACGCCAGAACCACTTGGACGACTCTCTGAAATGACCTGCCGGGCATGTTGGAACCACCTCTCAGACGTGCCAGAAGCACGTGGCGGACAGTCCGGAATCACCTGTTGGGCATACGCAACCACCTCTGACACGTACCAGAACCACGTGCCGTGCATTCCGGAACCACCTACCGGACAGACCGGAATCCACTTTTGGGCATGCCGGAACCACCAGTCAGATGTGCCAGAAACATGTGCCGGAGACGCCGGAAGCACCTGCCGAGCACGTCGAAACCACCTGCTCAAGTCGCCTCAACCACCTGCCGTACACACCAAAATCACCTGCCCGCTACTCCAGCACCACTTCGGGGACAAGCCGGAATCACGTGAGGGGCATGCCGGCACAGCCTCTCAGACTGAACCTCGTGCTGGACACCACAGAACCACCTGCCGGACAGACCGGAACCACCTGCCGGACACGCCGGAACCACCGGCTCGACCCGCCGGAAGGACCGCTGGACATGCAAAATCACCTGCCGGCTACGCCGGAAACACTTGGCGAACACACCGGAATCACCTGCCGGGCATGCCGGAACCACCTCTCAGATATGCAACAACCACGTGCCAATGACCCCGGAAGCACCTGCCGAGCACGCCGGAACCACCTGCTCGACTCGCCAGAACCACCTGCCGGACACGCAGAAATCACCTGCCGGCTACGCCACAACCAGTTGGGGAACACTTCGGAATCACCTGCCGGGCTTGCTGGAACCACCTGCCGGTCATGCCAAAATCACCTGCCAACTACGCCAGTACCACTTGGCGGACACTGTGGAAACACCTGTCGGGCCGGCCGGAACCACATCTCAGACGTGCCAGAACCATGTGCATGAGATGCTGGAACCACACCCCGAACAGACGGAAAACACCTGCCAGACCCGTCTGAACAACCTGCCGAGCACGCCGGAGCCATCTACCTGACATGCCAAAATCACCAGCCGGGTATGCCAGAACCACTTGGCGGACACTCCGGAATCATCTGCCGGACATGCCGGAACCAGCTCTCAGACACACCAGAACCACGTGCCGGAGACGCCGGAAGCACCTGCCGAGCATGCCAGAGCCACCTGCTCGACTCGCCAGAAACACCTGCCGGACACGCCAAAATCACCTGCCGGGTACGCCAGAACCACCTGGCGGACACTCCGAAATCACCTGTCGCGCATGCCGGAACCACCTCTCAGACGTGCCGGAAGCACGTGCCGGACACGCCGGAATCACCTACCGGACAGACCGGAACCACCTGCCGAGCACGCCGGAGCCACCTGTTCGACTCGCTGGAACCACCTACCGGACAGGCCAAAATCACCTGCTGGCTATGCCAGAACCACCTGGCGGACAGTCCGGAATCACCTGCCAGCCATGGCGGAACCACCTCTCAGACGTACCAGAACCACCTGCCGGAGAAGCTGGAAACACGTCCTGGACAGTCTGGAACCACCTGCCGGCCATGCCGGAACCACCTGCCAAGCACAACGGAACCACCTGCCAGACACACCAAAATCACCTGCCGGCTATGCCAGAACCACTTGGCGGACACTCTGGGATGACCTGCCGGGCATGCCGGAACCACCTCTCAGACGTGCCAGAACCATGTGCCGGACAGTCCGGAATCACCTGTTGGGCATGCGCAACCACCTCTGAGACGTACCAGAACCACATGCCGTGCAGGCTGGAACCACCTGCCGGACACACCGGAATCACCTTCCGGGCATGCCGGAACCACCTGTCAGACGTGCCAGAACCACGTGCCGGAGACGCCGGAACCACCTGCCGAGCAGGTCGGAACCACCTGCTCAACTCGCCGGAACCACCTGCCGGACATGCCAAAATCACCTGCCGACTACGCCAGAACCACTTGGCGAACACTCCGGAATCACTTGCCGGGCATGCAGGAACCACCTCTCAGACATGCCAGAACCACGTGCCAATGACCCCGGAAGAACCAGCCGAGCACGCTGGAACCACCTCCTCGACTCGCCAGAACCACCTGCCGATCACGCAAAAATCACCTGCCGGCTACGCCACAACCAGTCGGCGAACACTTTGGAATCACCTGCCAGGCTTGCTGGAACCACCTGCCGGTCATGCCAAAATCACCTGCCAGCTACGCCAGAACCACTTGGCGGACACTCCGGAAACACCTGTCGGGCCGGCCGGAACCACCTCTCAGACGTGCCAGAACCATGTTCCTGAGATGCTGGAACCACTCCCCGAACAGACGGATACCACCTGCCAGACCCGCCTGAACCCCCTGCCGAGCACGCCGGATCCACCTGCTCGACTCGCTGGAACCACCTTCCTGACATGCCAAAATCTCCATCGGGGTATGCCAGAACCACTTGGCGGACACTCCGGAATCATCTGCCGGACATGCTGGAACCAGCTCTGGGACACAGCAGAACCAAGTGCCGGAGACGCCGGAAGCACCTGCCGAGCATGCCGGAGCCACCTGCTCGACTCGCCAGAACCACCTGCCGGACACGCCAAAATCACCTGCCAGGTATACCAGAACCACTTGGTGGACACTCCGGAATCGTCTGCCGGACATGCCAGAACCAGCTCTCAGACACACCAGAACCACGTGCCAGAGACGCCGGAAGCACCAGCTGAGCATGCCTGAGCCACCTGCTCGACTCGCAAGAAACACCTGTCGGACATGCCAAAATCACCTGCCGGGTTTGCCAGAACCAGCTGATCCACTCCCCAGAACCACCTAGTGGACACGCCAAAATCAACTGCCGGCTACGCCAGAACCACTCGGCAGACGCTCCGGAATCACATGCCAGGCATTCCGGAACCACCTCTCAGAGGTGCCAGAAGCAAATGCCGGACACTCCGGTATCACCTGCCGGGCATGCCGGAACCATCTCTCAGAGGTGCCAGAACCACATGCCGGACACTCCGGAATCACCTGCAGGGCATGCCGGAACCAACTCTCAGACGTGCCAGAACCTCGTGCCGGTCACGGCAGAACCACCTGCCGGACAGACCGGAAACACCTGCTGGACACGCCGGAACCACCGGCTCGACTCGCCAGAACCACCGCCGGACATGCAAAATGACCTGCCGGCTACGCCAGAACCACTTGGCGAACACTCCGGAATCACCTGTCGGGCATGCCGGAACCATCTCTCAGACGTGCCAGAACCATGTTCCGGACATGCCGGAACCACCTGCCGAGCTCGCCGGAACCAGCTGCTGGACACGCCAGAACCACTCTGCAGACACTCCGGAATCGCATGCCAGGCATTCCGGAACCACCTCTCAGAGGTGCCAGAAGCAAATGCCGGACACTCCGGTATCACCTGCCGGGCATGCCGGAACCACCTCTCAGAGGTGCCAGAACCACATGCCGGACACTCCGGAATCACCTGCCGGGCATGCCGGAACCACCTGCTGGACATGCCGGAACCACCGTCTCGACTCGCCGGAACCATTGTCGGACATGCAAAATCACCTGCCGGCTACGCCAGAACCACTTGGCAAACACTCCGGAATCAGCTGTCGGGCATGCCAGAACCACCTCTCAGACTTGCCAGAACCATGTTCCGGACTCGCCGGTACCACCTGCCGAGTATGCCGGAACCACCTGATCCACTCCCCAGAACCACCTGCTGGACACGCCAAAATCACCTGCCGGCTACCCCAGAACCACGCGGCAGACACTCCGGAATCACCTGCCGGGCTGGCTGGAACCACCTGCCGGTCACGCCAACATCACCTTTCAGCTACGCCAGAACCACTTGGCGGACACTCCGGAAACACCTGCTCAACTAGCCGGAACCACCTTCCTGACACGCCAAAATCACCTGCCAGGTATACAAGAACTACTTGGTGGACACTCCGGAATCATTTGCCGGACATGCCAGAACCAGCTCTCAGACACACCAGAACCACGTGCCAGAGACGCCGGAAGCACCAGCAGAGCATGCCTGAGCCACCTGCTCGACTCGCAGGAAACACCTGTCCGACATGCCAAAACCACCTGCCGGGTACGCCAGAAACACTTGGCGGACACTCCGGAATCACCTGTCGGGCATGCCAGAACCACCTCTCAGACCTGCCATAACCATGTTCTGCACACGCCGGTACCACCTGCCGAGTATGCCGGAACCACCTGATCCACTCCCCAGAACCACCTAGTGGACACGCCAAAATCAACTGCCGGCTACGCCAGAAGCACTCGGCAGACACTCCGGAATAACATGCCAGGCATTCCGGAACCACCTCTCAGAGGTGCCAGAACCACATGCCGGACACTCCGGAATCACCTGCCTGGCATCCCGGAACCATCTCTCAGACGTGCCACAACCACGTGCCAGAGAGACCGGAAGCACCTGACGAGCTCGCCGGAACAACCTGCTGGACATGCCGGAACCACCTGCCTCACAGGCCAAAATCATATGCTGGATACGCCAAAACCACTTGGCGGACACTCCAGAATCACCTGCCGGGCATGAAAGCAGAACCTCTCAGAAGTGCCAGAAGCACGTGCTGGAAAGGCCGGAACCATCTCCCGGACAGACCGGAAACACAGGAAACACTCGCCGGAACCACCTGCTTGACTCACCGGTCCCACCTGCCGGACACACCAAAATCACCTGCCCGCTACACCAGAACCACTTGGCGGACAAGCCGGAATCACGTGAAGTGCATGGCGACACAACCTCTCAGACGTGCCAGAACCTCGTGCCGGACACACCAGAACCACCTGCTGGACAGACCGGAACCACCTGCCGGAAATGCCGGAACCACCGGCTCCACTCGCCGGAACCATTTCCGGACATGCAAATCACCTGCCGGCTACGCCAGAACCACTTGGCGAACACTCTGAAATCACCTGCCGGGCATGGCGGAACCACCTCTCAGACATGCCGGAACCACATGCCAATGACAGCGGAATCACCTGCCGAGCACGCCAGAACCACCTGCTGGACACGCCAAAATCACCTGCCGGCTACGCCACAACCATTTGGTAACACTTTGGAATCACCTGCCGGGCTGGCTGGAACCACCTGCCGGTAACGCCAACATCACCTGCCAGCTATGCCAGAACCACTTGGCGGACACCATGGAAACACCTGTCGGGCCGGCCGGAACCACCTATCAGACGTGCCAGAACCATGTGCCTGAGATGCCGGAACCACAACCCGAACAGACCGAAACCACCTGCCAGACACGCCTGAACAACCTGCCGAGCACGCCGGAACCACCTACTCGACGCGCCGGAACCACCTATCTGACACGCCAAAATCACCTTCCGGGAATGCCACAACCACTTGGTGGACACTACGGAATCATCTGCCGGACATGCCAGAACCAGCCCTCAGACACACCAGAACCACGTGCCAGACACGCCGGAAGCACCTGCTGATCATCCCTGAGCCAAATGCTCGACTTGCAAGAAATACCTGCCAGACACGCCAAAATCACCTGCCGGGTATGCAAGAACCACGTGGCGGACACTCCGGAATCACCTGCCTGGCATGCCGGAACCATCTCTCACACGTGCCAGAACCATGTTCCGGACACGCTGGTACCACCTGCCGAGCTCGCCGGAACCACCTGCTGGACACGCCAAAATCACCTGCCGGCTACGCCAGAACCACTCGGCAGACACTCCGGAATCACCTGCCGGGCTGGCTGGAACCACCTTCCGGTCACGCCAACATCACCTTTCAGCTACGCCAGAACCACTTGGCGGACACTCCGGAAACACCTCTCCGGCCGGCCGGAACCACCTCTCAGACGTGCCAGAACCATGTGCCTGAGATGCCGGAACCACTCCCCGAACAGACCGAAACCACCTGCCAGACCCGCCTGAATCCCCTGGCGAGCACGCCTGATCCACCTGCTCAGCTAGCCGGAACCACCTTCCTGACACGCCAAAATCACCTGCCAGGTATACCAGAACCACTTGGTGGACACTCCGGAATCATCTGCCGGACATGCCAGAACCAGCTCTCAGACACACCAGAACCACGTGCCAGAGACGCCGGAAGCACCAGCTGAGCATGCCTGAGCCACCTGCTCGACTCGCAAGAAACACCTGTCGGACATGCCAAAATCACCTGCAGGGTACGCCAGAAACACTTGGCGGACGCTCCGGAATCACCTGTCGGGCGTGCCGGAACCACCTCTCAGACGTGCCAGAACCATGTGCCTGAGATGCCGGAACCACTGCCCGAACAGACCGAAACCACCTGCCAGACCCGCTTGAACCCCCTGGCGAGCACGCCTGATCCACCTGCTCAACTAGCCGGAACCGCCGTCCTGACACGCCAAAATCACCTGCCGGCTACGCCACAACCATTTGGTGAACTCTTCGGAATCACCTCCCGGGCTGGCTCCAGAACCACTCGGCAGACACTCCGGAACCACCTGCCGGGCATGGCGGAATCACCTCTCAGACATGCCGGAACCTCATGCCAATGACACCGGAAGCAGCTGCCGAGCACGCCAGAACCACCTGCTCGACTCGCCAAAACCACCCGCTGGACACGCCAAAATCACCTGCCGGCTACGCCACAACCATTTGGTGAACTCTTCGGAATCGCCTGCCGGGCTTTCTGGAACCACCTGCCGGTCACGCCAACATCACCTGCCAGCTATGCCAGAACCACTTGGCGGACACCATGGAAACACCTGTCGGGCCGGCCGGAACCACTTCTCAGACGTGCCAGAACCATGTGCCTGAGATGCTGGAACCACTCCCCGAACAGACCAAAACCACCTGCCAGACCTGCCTGAACCCCCTTGCGAGCACGCCTGATCCACCTGCTCAACTAGCCGGAACCAACTTCCTGACACGCCAAAATCACCTGCCAGGTATACCAGAACCACTTGGTGGACACTCCGGAATCATCTGCCGGACATGCCAGAACCAGCTCTCAGACACACCAGAACCACGTGCCAGAGACGCCGGAAGCACCAGCTGAGCATGCCTGAGCCACCTGCTCGACTCGCAAGATACACCTGTCGGACATGCCAAAATGAGCTGCCTGGTACGCCAGAAACACTTGGCGGACGCTCCGGAATCACCTGTCGGGCGTGCCGGAACCACCTCTCAGACATGCCAGAACCATGTTCTGGACACGCCGGTAGCACCTGCCAAGTATGCCGGAACCAGCTGATCCACTCCCCAGAACCACCTAGTGGACACGCCAAAATCAACTGCCGGCTACGCCAGAACCACTCGGCAGACGCTCCGGAATCACATGCCAGGCATTCCGGAACGACCTCTCAGAGGTGCCAGAACCAAATGCCGGACACTCCGGAATCACCTGCCGGGCATGCCGGAACCACCTCTCAGAGGTGCCAGAACCACATGCCGGACACTCCGGAATCACCTGCCGGGCATGCTGTAACCACGTGCTGGACAAGCCGGAACCACCTGCCGGACATGCCGGAACCACCTGCCGGACATGCCGGAACCAGTGGCTCGACTCGCCAAAACCACCTGCTGGACACGCCAAAATCACCTGCCGGGTACGCCAGAACCACTCGGCAGACACTCCGGAATCACCTGCCGGGCTTGCTGGAACCACCTGCCGGTCACGCCAACATCACCTGCCGGCTACGCCAGAACCACTTGGCGAGCACTCCGGAAGCACCTGCCGAGCACGCCGGAACCACCTGCTCAACTCGTCTGAACCACCTGCCGGACATGCCAAAATCACCTTCCGGCTACGCCAAAACCACTTTGTGGACTCTCTGGAATCACGTGCCGGGCATCATAGAACCACCTCTCAGACGTGCCGGAACAACGTGCCGGACACACCGGATACCCCTCCCCGTAAGACCGGAACCACCTCTCAGAAGTGCCAGAAGCACGTGCCGGAGACGCCGGAAGAACCTGCCTAGCACGTCGGAACCACCTGCTGAAGTCGCCTGAACCACCTGCGGGACACGCCAAAATCACCTGCCGGCTACGCCAGAACCACTCGGCAGACACTCCGGAATCACATGCCAGGCATTCCGGATCCACGTCTCAGAGGTGCCAGAACCACATGCCATACACTCTGCAGTCACCTGCCGGGCATGCCGGAACCACCTCTCAGACGTGCCAGAACCATTTGCCGGACACGCCGGAACCACCTGCCGAGTATGCCGGAAACACCTGCTCCACTCCCCAGAACCACCTGCTGGACACGCCAAAATCACCTGCCGGCTATGCCAGAACCGCTCGGCAGACACTCCGGAACCACCTCCAGGACAGACGGAACCACCTGCCGGACATGCCGGAACCACCTGCTTGACTCGCCAGAACCACCTGCCGGACACGCCAGAATCACCACCCGGCTACGCTACAACCACTTGTCGGACACTCCGGAATCACCTGCCGGGCATGCTGGAACCACCTCTCAGAGGTGCCACAACCACATGCCGGAGACAGCGGAAGCACCTTCCGAGAATGCCGGAAGTGCCTGATCCACTCCCCAGAACCACCTGCCAGACACGCCAAAATCACCTGCCGGGTACGCCAGAACCACGTGGCGGACACTCCGGAATCACCTGTCGGGCATGCCGGAACCAACTCTCAGACGTGCCAGAACCTCGTGCCGGACACGCCAGAACCACCTGCCCGACAGACCGGAAACACCTGCTGGACACGCCGGAACCACCGGCTCGACTCGCCGGAACCACCGCCGGACATGCAAAATGACCTGCCGGCTATGCCAGAACCACTTGGCGAACACTCCGGAATCACCTCTAGGGCATGCCGGAACCACCTCTCAGACTTGCCGGAACCATGATCCGGACACGCCGGTACCACCTGCCGAGTATGCCGGAACACCTGATCAACTCCCCAGAACCACCTGCTGGACACGCCAGAATCACCTGCCGGCTACGCCAGAACCACTCTGCAGACACTCCGGAAACACCTGCCTGGCATGCCGGAACCATCTCTCAGACGTGCCAGAACCATGTTCCGGACACGCCGGTACCACCTGCCGAGCTCGCCGGAACCACCTGCTGGACACGCCAAATTCACCTGCCGGCTACGCCAGAACCACTCGGCAGACACTCCGGAATCACCTGCCGGGCTGGCTGGAACCACCTTCCGGTCACGCCAACATCACCTTTCAGCTACGCCAGAACCACTTGGCGGACACTCCGGAAACACCTGTCGGGCCGGCCGGAACCACCTCTCAGACGTGTTCAGAACCATGTGCCTGAGATGCCGGAACCACTCCCCGAACAGACCGAAACCACCTGCCAGACCCGCCTGAATCCCCTGGCGAGCACGCCTGATCCACCTGCTCAACTAGCCGGAACCACCTTCCTGACACGCCAAAATCACCTGCCAGGTCTACCAGAACCACTTGGTGGACACTCCGGAATCATCTTCCGGACATGCCAGAACCAGCTCTCAGACACACCAGAACCACGTGCCAGAGACGCCGGAAGCACCAGCTGAGCATGCCTGAGCCACCTGCTCGACTAGCAAGAAACACCTGTCGGACATGCAAAAATCACCAGCCGGGTACGCCAGAACCACGTGGCAGACACTTCAGTATCACCTGTCGGGCATGCCGGAACGACCTCTCAGAGGTTCCCGAACCACATGCCGGACACTCCGGAATCACCTGCCAGGCATGCCGGCACCATCTCTCAGACGTGCCAGAACCATGTTCCGGACACACCAGTACCACCTGTCGAGCTCGCCGGAACCACTTGCTGGACACGCCAAAATCACCTGCTGGCTATGCCAGAACCACTCGGAAGACACTCCGGAATCACCTGCCGGGCTTGCTGGAACCACCTGCTGGTCACGCCAACATCACATTTCAGCTACGCCATAACCACTTGGCGGACACTCCGGAAACTCCTGTCGGGCCGGCCGGAACCACCTGTCAGACGTGCCAGAACCATGTGCCTGAGATGCCGGAACCACTCCCCGAACAGACCGAAACCACCTGCCAGACCCGCCTGAACAACCTGCCGAGCACGCCGGAACCACCTACTCGACTCGCCTGAACCACCTACCTGACACGCTAAAATCACCTGCCGGGTATGCCACAACCACTTGGTGGACACTCCGGAATCATCTGCCGGACATGCCAGAACCAGCTCTCAGACACAGCAGAACCACGTGCCAGAGACGCCGGAAGCACCAGCTGAGCATGCCTGAGCCACCTGCTCGACTCGCAAGAAACACCTGTCGGACATGCCAAAATCACCTGCCGGGTATGCCAGAAACACTTGGCGGACACTCCGGAATCACCTGTCGGGCATTCCGGAACCACCTCTCAGACTTGCCAGAACCATGTTTTGGACACTCCGGTACCACCTGCCGAGTATGCCGGAACCAGCTGATCCACTCCCCAGAACCACCTAGTGGACACGCCAAAATAAACTGCCGGCTACGCCAGAACCACTCTTCAGACACTCCGGAATCACATGCCAGGCATTCCGGAACCACCTCTCAGAGGTGCCAGAACCACATGCCGGAGACTCCGGAATCACCTGCCGGGCATGCCGGAACCACCTCTCATATGTGCCAGAACCATATGCCGGACACTCCGGAATCACCTGTCGGGCATGCCGGAACGACCTCTCAGAGGTGCCCGAACCACATGCCGGAGACTCCAGAATCACCTGCCGGGAATGCCGGAACCATGTGTCACACGTGCCACAACCACGTGCCGGAGAGACTGGAAGTACCTGCAGAGCTCGCCGGAACCACCTGCCTGACAGGCCAAAATCATATGCCAGCTACGCCAAAACCACTTGGTGGAAACTCCCGAATCACCTTGAGGGTATGCCGGAACCACGTCATGGACAGACTGCAAAAACCTGCCGGACCTGCCTGAACCACCTGCCGAGCACACTGGAACCACCTGTTCGACTCACCAGAGCCACCTGCCGGACACACCAGAAACACCTGCGGGTTACGCCAGAACCACTTGGAGGACTCACCGGGATCACCTGGCGGGCATGCTGGAACCACCTCTCAGACGTGCCAGAAGCATGTGCCGGACATCCCAGAACCACCTGCCGAGCTCGCCGGAACCACCTGCTGTACATGCCGGAACCACCTGCCTGAAAGGCCAAAATCACCTGCCGGCTATGCCAAAACCACTTGGCAGACACTCCAGAATCACCTGCCGGGCATGCCAGCACAGCCACTCAGAAGTTCCAGAAGCACGTGCCGGACAGGCCGGAACCATCTCCCGGACAGACCAGAAACACAGGAAACACTCGCCGGAACCACCTGCTTGACTCACCAGTACCACCTGATGGACACGCCAAAATCACCTGCCGTCTATCCCAGAATCACACGGCCGACACTCTGGAACCACCTCCAGGATAGACCGGAACCACCTGACGGACAAGCCGGAACCACCTGCTTGACTCACCAGAACCACCTGACGGACACGCCGAAATCACCAGCCGGCTACGCCACAACCACTTGTCAGACACTCCGGAATCACCTGCCGGGCATGCTGGAACCACCTCTCAGAGGTGCCAAAAACACATGCCGGAGACAGCCGAAGCACCTGCCGAGAATGCCGGAAGTTCCGGATCCACTCCACAGAACCACCTGCAGTACACGCCAAAATCACCTGCAGGCAACGCCAGAACCACTCGGCAGAAAACTCTGGAACCACCTGCAGGACAGACCGGAACCACCTGCCGGACACGCCGGGACCTCCTGCTTGACTCACCTGTCTCACCTCATGGACACGCCCAAATCACCTGCCCGCTACATCAGAACCACTTGGCGGACAAGCTGGAATCACGTGAAGGGCATGCTGACACAACCTCTCAGACGTGCCAGAACCTCGTGCTGGACACCCCAGAACCACCTGCCGTACAGACCGGAACCACCTGCCGGACACGCCGGAACCACCGGCTTGAGTCGCCGGAATCACCACCGGACATGCAAAATCACCTGCCAGCTACGCCAGAACCACGTGGCGAACACTCTGGAATCACCCGCCGGGCATGCCGCAACGACCTCTCAGACATGCCACAACCACATGCCAATGACACCGGAAGCACCTGCCGAGCACGCCGGAACCACCTGCTCGACTCGCCAGAACCACCTGCCAGACACACCAAAATCACCTGTCGGCTACGCCGCATCCAGTTGGTGAACACTTCGGAATCACCTGCCGGGCTGGCTGGAACCACCTGCCGGTCACGCCAACATCACCTGCCAGCTACGCAAGAACCACTTGGCGGACACGCCAAAATCACCTACCAGCTACGCCACAACCAGTTGGTGAACACTTCGGAATCACCTGCCGTTCTGTCTGGAACCTCCTGCCGGTCATGCCAACATCACCTGCCAGCTACGCCAGAACCACTTGGCGGACACTCCGGAAACACCTGTCGGGCCGGCCGGAACCACCTCTCAGACGTGCCAGAACCATGTGCCTGAGATGCCGGAACCACACCCCGAACAGACCGAAACCACCTGCCAGACCCGTCTGAACCACCTGCCGAGCACGCCAGATCCACCTGCTGAGCATGCCGGAACAACCTGCTCGACTCGCTGGAGCCACCTGCCGGACATGCCAAAATCAGCTGCCGGCTATGCCAGAACCACTTGCCGGACACTCCAAAATCACCTGTCTGGCGTGCCGGAACCACCTCTCATACGTACCAGAACCACGTGCAGGAGACGCCGGAAGCACCTGCCAAGCATGCCAGAACCACCTGATCCACTCCCCAGAACCACCTGCTGGACCCGCCTGAACCACCTGCCAGCTACGCGGGAACCACTTGGCGGACACTCCGCAATCACCTGCCGTGCATGCCGGAACCACCCCTCAGACGTGCCTGAAAAACGTGCCGGACACGCCGGAACCACCTCCCGGACTAACCGGAACCACATTTCGGACATTCCTGAACCACCTTACGAGCACGCTGGAACCACCTGCTCGACTCGCTGGAACCATCTGCTGGATACACCAAAATCACCTGCCGGCTACGCCAGAACCACTTGCCGACACTCCGGAATAACCTGCCATTCATCCTGGAACCGCCCCTCAGATGTGCCAGAACCAGGTGCTGGACGCCCCGGACCACTTCCGTGAAAGACTGGAACCACCTGCTGAGCATTCTGGAAACACCTGCTCGACTCCCGGGAACCGCCACTGGGGAAACTGTCATAGAAATGCAGGTAAAACGGCCTTTCTTGCCAGCCCTTAACTCGACACTTTAGAACTTCTGCTTCTGTCACAATTGCACCTTGCCAACCCGGCTCAGACGAAATGCCTACATCTTCCCCTGAAGCAACTGGGCTGACTCCCAAATGATTGAGCGTCCACATGCTTAGGAGGCGATAGACTGCACGCCTTTTTCCAACCACCATTGTGCACTGCTGGAGAGAGTGTCGGAAAGCAGCTATGTCAGAAAGACCCCTTTGCTCTCAGCCGTGCCCTCCATTGCTCTAGACGTGGAATGCACAATGCACTGGCTCCCGCCCTCAAGGGGCGACAAGCCACAGACCACCTTGCTTCCATCTCTTTAGGAAGCTGAGAAGGAATTCGCTTGCAACAGTGATCTTACAGAGTCCAGGGAACATCTCATACAAAGGCAGCTGAAACGCCGTTTCTTTTCCGCCCTTAACTTGCCGATTTGGAACTTCTGTTTCTGCCACATTTCCACCTTGCCATCCGGGCTCCGACGAAATGCCTACATCTTCCCCTTCAGCAACGGGGACGAGGCCCATATGACTGTGCTTCCACATGCTTAAGAGGAGAGAGACAGGCTTTTTACAATCACGATTGTGCACTGGTGGAGAGAGTGTCAGAAAGCACCTATGTCAGAAAGGTCCCTTTGATCTCAGCCATGCCCTGAATTGCTGTAGAGGAGGAAGGCACAATGCACTGCCTCTGGCTCCACCCCTCAATGGCAGACGAACCACACACCTTCTTGCGTCCAGCTCTTTAGGACGCTGAGAAAGAGCTCGCATTCCATAGTGCTCTTAGAGCGTCCAGGGAACATCTCATACAAAGGCAGCTGAACGCCGTTTCTTCCAGCACTTCACTCGCCGATCTGGAACATCTGCATGTGCCACATTTCCACCTTGTCAAGCCGGCTCAGACGAAATGCCTACAACTTCCCCTTAAGCAATGAGGACGAGGCCCGAATGATTGTGGTTCCACCTGCTTAGTAGGAGAGAGACAATAGGCTGTTAACCAACCGCCCTTGAGCAATGGTTGGGGGAGTGTCAGAAAGCACCAATGTCAGAAAGGGCCCTTTGCTCTCAGCCGTGCCCTCCATTGCTCTAGAGGTGGAGGGCACAAAGCACTGCCTCCATCCTTCAATTGGAGACAAGCCATAAACTGTCTTGCCTCCAGCTCTTTAGGAAGCTGACAAACAACTCGCTTTCCACAGTCCTGTTACAGCAGACCAGGGAACTTCTCATACAAAGGCAGCTCAAATGGCATTTCTTCCCAGCCCTTCACTCGCAGCTTTAGGACTTCTGCTTCTGCCGCAATTCCACCTTGCCAACCCGGCTCAGACGAAATGACTACATCTTCCCCTGAAGCAACTGGGCTGACTCCCAAATGATTGAGCGTCCACGTGCTTAGGAGGCGATAGACTGCACGCCTTTTTCCAACCACCATTGTGCACTGCTGGAGAGAGTGTCGGAAAGCAGCTATGTCAGAAAGACCCCTTTGCTCTCAGCCGTGCCCTTCATTGCTCTAGACGTGGAATGCACAAGGCACTGGCTCCCCCCCTCAAGGGGCGACAAGCCACAGACCATCTTCCTTCCATCTCTTTAGGAAGCTGAGAAAGAACTCGCTTTCAACAGTGCTCTTTCTGTGTCCTGGCAACATCTCATACAAAGGCAGCTGATATGCCATTTCTTTTCAGCGCTTAACTCGCAGATTTGGAACTTCTGCTCCTGCCACATTTCCACCTTGACAACCCGGCTCAGACGAAATGTCTACATCTTCCCCTTCAGCAACGGGGACGAGGCCCAGATGACTGTGCTTCCGCATGCTTAGCAGGAGCAGACAATAGGCTTTTTACAAACCGCCATTGTGCACTGGGTCAGAGAGTGTCAGAATGCACCTATGTCAGAAAGGGCCCTTTGCTCTCAGCCGTGCCCTCCATTGCTCTAGAGGTGGAAGGCACAAAGCACTGCCTCCATCCTTCAATTGGAGACAAGCCAGCAACTGTCCTGCTTCCAGCTCTTTAGGAAGCTGGGAAAGCACTCGCATTCCACAGTGCTCTTACAGCGTCCTGGGAACGTCTCATACAAAGGCAGCTGAACACCATGTCTTTTCAGCCCTTAACTCACCAATCTGCAACATCTGCTTCTGCCGCATTTCCACCTTGCCAACCCGGCTCAGACGAAATGCCTACATCTTCCCCTGAAGCGACTGTGCTGATTCCCAAATGATTGAGCATCCACATGCTTAGGAGGCGATAAACTGCATGCCTGTTTCCAACCACCATTTTACACTGCTTAGAGAGCGTCGGAAAGCAGCTATGTCAGAAAGGCCCCTTTGCTCTCAGCCATGCCCTCCATTGCTCTCGAGGTGGAGGGCACAAGGCGGTTCTGGATCCACCCCTCAATGGGAGACAAACCACATCTTTTCCTGCTTCCAGCTCTTTAGGAAGCTGGAGAAAAAACTCCCTTTCCACAGTGCTCTTACAGCGTCCTGGGAAAATCTCATACAAAGGAGGCTGAACGCCGTTTCTTTTCAGCACTTCACTCGCCAGTCTGGGACATCTGCATCCTGCACGTTTCCACCTTGCCAACCCGGCTCAGACGAAATGCCTACAACTTACCCTTGAGCAATGGGGATGAGGCCCATAGGATTGTGGTTCCACATGCTGAGGAGGAGAGAGACAATAGGCTTTTAACTAACCACGAAGTGCAACGGTTGGGAGAGTGTCAGAAAGCACCAATGGCAGAAAGGCCCCTTTACTCTCAGCCGCGCCCTCCATTGCTGTAGAGGTGGAAGGCACAAAGCACTGCCTCCATCCTTCAATGGGAGACAAGCCATAAACTGTCTTGCCTCCAGCTCTTTAGGAAGCTGGGAAAGAACTCGCTTTCCACAGTGCTGTTACAGCATACGAGGAAACTCTCATACAGAGGCAGCTCAAACGCCATTTCTTCCCAGTGCTTAACTGGCCGCTTTAGGACTTCCGCTTCTGCCACAGTTCCACCTTGCCAACCCGGCTCAGACGAAATGCCTACATCTTCCCCTTAAGCAACGGGGGCGAAGCCCACATGATTGTGCTGCCACATGCTTAGCAGGAGCAGACAATAGGCTTTTTACAAACCGCCATTGTGCACTGGGTCAGAGAGTGTCAGAATGCACCTATGTCAGAAAGGGCCCTTTGCTCTCAGCCGTGCCCTCCATTGCTCTAGAGGTGGAAGGCACAAAGCACTGCCTCCATCCTTCAATTGGAGACAAGCCATAAACTGTCTTGCCTCCAGCTCTTTAGGAAGCTGACAAACAACTCGCTTTCCACAGTCCTGTTACAGCAGACCGGGGAACTTCTCATACAAAGGCAGCTCAAATGGCATTTCTTCCCAGCCCTTAACTCGCAGCTTTAGGACTCCTGCTTCTGCCGCAATTCCACCTTGCCAACCCGGCTCAGACGAAATGCCTACATCTTCCCCTGAAGCAACTGGGCTGAGTCCCAAATGATTGAGCGTCCACGTGCTTAGGAGGCGATAGACTGCACGCCTTTTTCCAACCACCATTGTGCACTGCTGGAGAGAGTGTCGGAAAGCAGCTATGTCAGAAAGACCCCTTTGCTCTCAGCCGTGCCCTTCATTGCTCTAGACGTGGAATGCACAAGGCACTGGCTCCCCCCCTCAAGGGGCGACAAGCCACAGACCATCTTCCTTCCATCTCTTTAGGAAGCTGAGCAAGAACTCGCTTTCAACAGTGCTCTCTCTGTGTCCTGGCAACATCTCATACAAAGGCAGCTGATATGCCATTTCTTTTCAGCGCTTAACTCGCAGATTTGGAACTTCTGCTCCTGCCACATTTCCACCTTGCCAACCCGGCTCAGACGAAATGTCTACATCTTCCCCTTCAGCAACGGGGACGAGGCCCAGATGACTGTGCTTCCGCATGCTTAGCAGGAGCAGACAATAGGCTTTTTACAAACCGCCATTGTGCACTGGGTCAGAGAGTGTCAGAATGCACCTATGTCAGAAAGGGCCCTTTGCTCTCAGCCGTGCCCTCCATTGCTCTAGAGGTGGAAGGCACAAAGCACTGCCTCCATCCTTCAATTGGAGACAAGCCAGCAACTGTCCTGCTTCCAGCTCTTTAGGAAGCTGGGAAAGCACTCGCATTCCACAGTGCTCTTACAGCGTCCTGGGAACGTCTCATACAAAGGCAGCTGAACACCGTGTCTTTTCAGCCCTTAACTCACCAATCTGCAACATCTGCTTCTGCCGCATTTCCACCTTGCCAACCCGGCTCAGACGAAATGCCTACATCTTCCCCTGAAGCGACTGTGCTGATTCCCAAATGATTGAGCATCCACATGCTTAGGAGGCGATAAACTGCATGCCTTTTTCCAACCACCATTTTACACTGCTTAGAGAGCGTCGGAAAGCAGCTATGTCAGAAAGGCCCCTTTGCTCTCAGCCATGCCCTCCATTGCTCTCGAGGTGGAAGGCACAAGGCACTGGTTCTGGATCCACCCCTCAATGGGAGACAAACCACATCTTGGCCTGCTTCCAGCTCTTTAGGAAGTGGAGAAGAAACTCCCTTTCCACAGTGCTCTTACAGCGTCCTGGGAACATCTCATACAAAGGAGGCTGAACGCCGTTTCTTTTCAGCACTTCACTCGCCAGTCTGGGACATCTGCATCCTGCACGTTTCCACCTTGCCAACCCGGCTCAGACGAAATGCCTACATCTTCCCCTTGAGCAATGGGGATGAGGCCCATAGGATTGTGGTTCCACATGCTGAGGAGGAGAGAGACAATAGGCTTTTAACTAACCACGAAGTGCAACGGTTGGGAGAGTGTCAGAAAGCACCAATGGCAGAAAGACCCCTTTACTCTCAGCCGCGCCCTCCATTGCTGTAGAGGTGGAAGGCACAAAGCACTGCCTCCATCCTTCAATGGGAGACAAGCCATAAACTGTCTTGCCTCCAGCTCTTTAGGAAGCTGGGAAAGAACTCGCTTTCCACAGTGCTGTTACAGCATACGAGGAAACTCTCATACAGAGGCAGCTCAAACGCCATTTCTTCCCAGTGCTTAACTGGCCGCTTTAGGACTTCCGCTTCTGCCACAGTTCCACCTTGCCAACCCGGCTCAGACGAAATGCCTACATCTTCCCCTTAAGCAACGGGGGCGAAGCCCACATGATTGTGCTGCCACATGCTTAGCAGGAGCAGACAATAGGCTTTTTACAAACCGCCATTGTGCACTGGGTCAGAGAGTGTCAGAATGCACCTATGTCAGAAAGGGCCCTTTGCTCTCAGCCGTGCCCTCCATTGCTCTAGAGGTGGAAGGCACAAAGCACTGCCTCCATCCTTCAATTGGAGACAAGCCATAAACTGTCTTGCCTCCAGCTCTTTAGGAAGCTGACAAACAACTCGCTTTCCACAGTCCTGTTACAGCAGACCGGGGAACTTCTCATACAAAGGCAGCTCAAATGGCATTTCTTCCCAGCCCTTAACTCGCAGCTTTAGGACTCCTGCTTCTGCCGCAATTCCACCTTGCCAACCCGGCTCAGACGAAATGCCTACATCTTCCCCTGAAGCAACTGGGCTGAGTCCCAAATGATTGAGCGTCCACGTGCTTAGGAGGCGATAGACTGCACGCCTTTTTCCAACCACCATTGTGCACTGCTGGAGAGAGTGTCGGAAAGCAGCTATGTCAGAAAGACCCCTTTGCTCTCAGCCGTGCCCTTCATTGCTCTAGACGTGGAATGCACAATGCACTGGCTCCCCCCCTCAAGGGGCGACAAGCCACAGACCATCTTCCTTCCATCTCTTTAGGAAGCTGAGCAAGAACTCGCTTTCAACAGTGCTCTTTCTGTGTCCTGGCAACATCTCATACAAAGGCAGCTGATATGCCATTTCTTTTCAGCGCTTAACTCGCAGATTTGGAACTTCTGCTCCTGCCACATTTCCACCTTGCCAACCCGGCTCAGACGAAATGTCTACATCTTCCCCTTCAGCAACGGGGACGAGGCCCAGATGACTGTGCTTCCGCATGCTTAGCAGGAGCAGACAATAGGCTTTTTACAAACCGCCATTGTGCACTGGGTCAGAGAGTGTCAGAATGCACCTATGTCAGAAAGGGCCCTTTGCTCTCAGCCGTGCCCTCCATTGCTCTAGAGGTGGAAGGCACAAAGCACTGCCTCCATCCTTCAATTGGAGACAAGCCAGCAACTGTCCTGCTTCCAGCTCTTTAGGAAGCTGGGAAAGCACTCGCATTCCACAGTGCTCTTACAGCGTCCTGGGAACGTCTCATACAAAGGCAGCTGAACACCGTGTCTTTTCAGCCCTTAACTCACCAATCTGCAACATCTGCTTCTGCCGCATTTCCACCTTGCCAACCCGGCTCAGACGAAATGCCTACATCTTCCCCTGAAGCGACTGTGCTGATTCCCAAATGATTGAGCATCCACATGCTTAGGAGGCGATAAACTGCATGCCTTTTTCCAACCACCATTTTACACTGCTTAGAGAGCGTCGGAAAGCAGCTATGTCAGAAAGGCCCCTTTGCTCTCAGCCATGCCCTCCATTGCTCTCGAGGTGGAAGGCACAAGGCACTGGTTCTGGATCCACCCCTCAATGGGAGACAAACCACATCTTGTCCTGCTTCCAGCTCTTTAGGAAGTGGAGAAAAAACTCCCTTTCCACAGTGCTCTTACAGCGTCCTGGGAACATCTCATACAAAGGAGGCTGAACGCCGTTTCTTTTCAGCACTTCACTCGCCAGTCTGGGACATCTGCATCCTGCACGTTTCCACCTTGCCAACCCGGCTCAGACGAAATGCCTACATCTTCCCCTTGAGCAATGGGGATGAGGCCCATAGGATTGTGGTTCCACATGCTGAGGAGGAGAGAGACAATAGGCTTTTAACTAACCACGAAGTGCAACGGTTGGGAGAGTGTCAGAAAGCACCAATGGCAGAAAGACCCCTTTACTCTCAGCCGCGCCCTCCATTGCTGTAGAGGTGGAAGGCACAAAGCACTGCCTCCATCCTTCAATGGGAGACAAGCCATAAACTGTCTTGCCTCCAGCTCTTTAGGAAGCTGGGAAAGAACTCGCTTTCCACAGTGCTGTTACAGCATACGAGGAAACTCTCATACAGAGGCAGCTCAAACGCCATTTCTTCCCAGTGCTTAACTGGCCGCTTTAGGACTTCCGCTTCTGCCACAGTTCCACCTTGCCAACCCGGCTCAGACGAAATGCCTACATCTTCCCCTTAAGCAACGGGGGCGAAGCCCACATGATTGTGCTGCCACATGCTTAGCAGGAGCAGACAATAGGCTTTTTACAAACCGCCATTGTGCACTGGGTCAGAGAGTGTCAGAATGCACCTATGTCAGAAAGGGCCCTTTGCTCTCAGCCGTGCCCTCCATTGCTCTAGAGGTGGAAGGCACAAAGCACTGCCTCCATCCTTCAATTGGAGACAAGCCATAAACTGTCTTGCCTCCAGCTCTTTAGGAAGCTGACAAACAACTCGCTTTCCACAGTCCTGTTACAGCAGACCGGGGAACTTCTCATACAAAGGCAGCTCAAATGGCATTTCTTCCCAGCCCTTAACTCGCAGCTTTAGGACTCCTGCTTCTGCCGCAATTCCACCTTGCCAACCCGGCTCAGACGAAATGCCTACATCTTCCCCTGAAGCAACTGGGCTGAGTCCCAAATGATTGAGCGTCCACGTGCTTAGGAGGCGATAGACTGCACGCCTTTTTCCAACCACCATTGTGCACTGCTGGAGAGAGTGTCGGAAAGCAGCTATGTCAGAAAGACCCCTTTGCTCTCAGCCGTGCCCTTCATTGCTCTAGACGTGGAATGCACAATGCACTGGCTCCCCCACTCAAGGGGCGACAAGCCACAGACCATCTTCCTTCCATCTCTTTAGGAAGCTGAGCAAGAACTCGCTTTCAACAGTGCTCTTTCTGTGTCCTGGCAACATCTCATACAAAGGCAGCTGATATGCCATTTCTTTTCAGCGCTTAACTCGCAGATTTGGAACTTCTGCTCCTGCCACATTTCCAGCTTGCCAACCCGGCTCAGACGAAATGTCTACATCTTCCCCTTCAGCAACGGGGACGAGGCCCAGATGACTGTGCTTCCGCATGCTTAGCAGGAGCAGACAATAGGTTTTTACAAACCGCCATTGTGCACTGGGTCAGAGAGTGTCAGAATGCACCTATGTCAGAAAGGGCCCTTTGCTCTCAGCCGTGCCCTCCATTGCTCTAGAGGTGGAAGGCACAAAGCACTGCCTCCATCCTTCAATTGGAGACAAGCCAGCAACTGTCCTGCTTCCAGCTCTTTAGGAAGCTGGGAAAGCACTCGCATTCCACAGTGCTCTTACAGCCTCCTGGGAACGTCTCATACAAAGGCAGCTGAACACCGTGTCTTTTCAGCCCTTAACTCACCAATCTGCAACATCTGCTTCTGCCGCATTTCCACCTTGCCAACCCGGCTCAGACGAAATGCCTACATCTTCCCCTGAAGCGACTGTGCTGATTCCCAAATGATTGAGCATCCACATGCTTAGGAGGCGATAAACTGCATGCCTTTTTCCAACCACCATTTTACACTGCTTAGAGAGCGTCGGAAAGCAGCTATGTCAGAAAGGCCCCTTTGCTCTCAGCCATGCCCTCCATTGCTCTCGAGGTGGAAGGCACAAGGCACTGGTTCTGGATCCACCCCTCAATGGGAGACAAACCACATCTTGTCCTGCTTCCAGCTCTTTAGGAAGTGGAGAAGAAACTCCCTTTCCACAGTGCTCTTACAGCGTCCTGGGAACATCTCATACAAAGGAGGCTGAACGCCGTTTCTTTTCAGCACTTCACTCGCCAGTCTGGGACATCTGCATCCTGCACGTTTCCACCTTGCCAACCCGGCTCAGACGAAATGCCTACATCTTCCCCTTGAGCAATGGGGATGAGGCCCATAGGATTGTGGTTCCACATGCTGAGGAGGACAGAGACAATAGGCTTTTAACTAACCACGAAGTGCAACGGTTGGGAGAGTGTCAGAAAGCACCAATGGCAGAAAGACCCCTTTACTCTCAGCCGCGCCCTCCATTGCTGTAGAGGTGGAAGGCACAAAGCACTGCCTCCATCCTTCAATGGGAGACCAGCCATAAACTGTCTTGCCTCCAGCTCTTTAGGAAGCTGGGAAGGAACTCGCTTTCCACAGTGCTGTTACAGCATACGAGGAAACTCTCATACAGAGGCAGCTCAAACGCCATTTCTTCCCAGTGCTTAACTGGCCGCTTTAGGACTTCCGCTTCTGCCACAGTTCCACCTTGCCAACCCGGCTCAGACGAAATGCCTACATCTTCCCCTTAAGCAACGGGGGCGAAGCCCACATGATTGTGCTGCCACATGCTTAGCAGGAGCAGACAATAGGCTTTTTACAAACCGCCATTGTGCACAGGGTCAGAGAGTGTCAGAATGCACCTATGTCAGAAAGGGCCCTTTGCTCTCAGCCGTGCCCTCCATTGCTCTAGAGGTGGAAGGGACAAAGCACTGCCTCCATCCTTCAATTGGAGACAAGCCATAAACTGTCTTGCCTCCAGCTCTTTAGGAAGCTGACAAACAACTCGCTTTCCACAGTCCTGTTACAGCAGACCGGGGAACTTCTCATACAAAGGCAGCTCAAATGGCATTTCTTCCCAGCCCTTAACTCGCAGCTTTAGGACTCCTGCTTCTGCCGCAATTCCACCTTGCCAACCCGGCTCAGACGAAATGCCTACATCTTCCCCTGAAGCAACTGGGCTGAGTCCCAAATGATTGAGCGTCCACGTGCTTAGGAGGCGATAGACTGCACGCCTTTTTCCAACCACCATTGTGCACTGCTGGAGAGAGTGTCGGAAAGCAGCTATGTCAGAAAGACCCCTTTGCTCTCAGCCGTGCACTTCATTGCTCTAGACGTGGAATGCACAAGGCACTGGCTCCCCCCCTCAAGGGGCGACAAGCCACAGACCATCTTCCTTCCATCTCTTTAGGAAGCTGAGCAAGAACTCGCTTTCAACAGTGCTCTTTCTGTGTCCTGGCAACATCTCATACAAAGGCAGCTGATATGCCATTTCTTTTCAGCGCTTAACTCGCAGATTTGGAACTTCTGCTCCTGCCACATTTCCACCTTGCCAACCCGGCTCAGACGAAATGTCTACATCTTCCACTTCAGCAACGGGGACGAGGCCCATATGACTGTGCTTCCGCATGCTTAGCAGGAGCAGACAATAGGCTTTTTACAAACAGCCATTGTGCACTGGGTCAGAGAGTGTCAGAATGCACCTATGTCAGAAAGGGCCCTTTGCTCTCTGCCGTGCCCTCCATTGCTCTAGAGGTGGAAGGCACAAAGCACTGCCTCCATCCTTCAATTGGAGACAAGCCAGCAACTGTCCTGCTTACAGCTCTTTAGGAAGCTGGGAAAGCACTCGCATTCCACAGTGCTCTTACAGGGTCCTGGGAACGTCTCATACAAAGGCAGCTGAACACCGTGTCTTTTCAGCCCTTAACTCACCAATCTGCAACATCTGCTTCTGCCGCTTTTCCACCTTCCCAACCCGGCTCAGACGAAATGCCTACATCTTCCCCTCAAGCGACTGTGCTGATTCCCAAATGATTGAGCATCCACATGCTTAGGAGGCGATAAACTGCATGCCTTTTTCCAACCACCATTTTACACTGCTTAGAGAGCGTCGGAAAGCAGCTATGTCAGAAAGGCCCCTTTGCTCTCAGCCATGCCCTCCATTGCTCTCGAGGTGGAAGGCACAAGGCACTGGTTCTGGATCCACCCCTCAATGGGAGACAAACCACATCTTGGCCTGCTTCCAGCTCTTTAGGAAGTGGAGAAAAAACTCCCTTTCCACAGTGCTCTTACAGCGTCCTGGGAACATCTCATACAAAGGAGGCTGAACGCCGTTTCTTTTCAGCACTTCACTCGCCAGTCTGGGACATCTGCATCCTGCACGTTTCCACCTTGCCAACCCGGCTCAGACGAAATGCCTACATCTTCCCCTTGAGCAATGGGGATGAGGCCCATAGGATTGTGGTTCCACATGCTGAGGAGGAGAGAGACAATAGGCTTTTAACTAACCACGAAGTGCAACGGTTGTGAGAGTGTCAGAAAGCACCAATGGCAGAAATACCCCTTTACTCTGAGCCGCGCCCTCTATTGCTGTAGAGGTGGAAGGCACAAAGCACTGCCTCCATCCTTCAATGGGAGACAAGCCATAAACTGTCTTGCCTCCAGCTCTTTAGGAAGCTGGGAAAGAACTCGCTTTCCACAGTGCTGTTACAGCATACGAGGAAACTCTCATACAGAGGCAGCTCAAACGCCATTTCTTTCCAGTGCTTAACTGGCCTTTTAGGACTTCCGCTTCTGCCACAGTTCCACCTTGCCAAGCCGGCTCAGACGAAATGCCTACATCTTCCCCTTAAGCAACGGGGGCGAAGCCCACATGATTGTGCTACCACATGCTTTGCAGGAGCAGACAATAGGCTTTTTACAAACCGCCATTGTGCACTGTGTTAAAGAGTGTCAGAATGCACCTATGTCAGAAGGGGTCCTTTGCTCTCAGCCGTGCCCTCCATTGCTCTAGAGGTGGAAGGCACAAAGCACTGCCTCCATCCTTCAATTGGAGACAAGCCATAAACTGTCTTGCCTCCAGCTCTTTAGGAAGCTGACAAACAACTCGCTTTCCACAGTCCTCTTACAGCAGACCGGGGAACTTCTCATACAAAGGCTCCTCAAATGGCATTTCTTCCCAGCCCTTAACTCGCAGCTTAGGACTCCTGCTTCTGCCGCAATTCCATCTTGCCAACCCGGCTCAGACGAAATGCCTACATCTTCCCCTGAAGCAACTGGGCTGAGTCCCAAATGATTGAGCGTCCATGTGCTTAGGAGGCGATAGACTGCACGCCTTTTTCCAACCACCATTGCGCACTGCTGGAGAGAGTGTCGGAAAGCAGCTATGTCAGATAGACCCCGTTGCTCTCAGCCGTGCCCTTCATTGCTCTAGACGTGGAATGCACAATGCACTGGCTCACCCCTCAAGGGGCGACAATCCAGATACCATCTTCCTTCCATCTGTTTAGGAAGCTGAGCAAGAACTCGCTTTCAACAGTGCTCTTTCTGTGTCCTGGCAACATCTCATACAAAGGCAGCTGATATGCCATTTCTTTTCAGCGCTTAACTCGCAGATTTGGAACTTCTGCTCCTGCCACATTTACACCTGGCCAATCCGGCTCAGATGAAATGTCTACATCTTCCCCTTCATCAACGGGGACGAGGCCCAGATGACTGTGCTTCCGCATGCTTAGCAGGAGCAGACAATAGGCTTTTTACAAACCGCCATTGTGCACTGGGCCAGAGAGTGTCAGAATGCACCTATGTCAGAAAGGGCCCTTTGCTCTCAGCCGTCCCGTCCATTGCTCTAGAGGTGGAAGGCTCAAAGCACTGCCTCCATCCTTCAATTGGAGACAAGCCAGCAACTGTCCTGCTTCCAGCTCTTTAGGAAGCTGGGAAAGCACTCGCATTCCACAGTGCTCTTACAGCGTCCGGGAACGTCTCATACAAATGCAGCTGAACACCGTGTCTTTTCAGCCCTTAACTCACCAATCTGCAACATCTGCTACTGCCGCTTTTCCCCTTCCCAACCCGGCTCAGACGAAATGCCTACATCTTCCCCTGAAGCGACTGTGCTGATTCCCAAATGATTGAGCATCCACATTCTTAGGTGGCGATAAACTGCATGCCTTTTTCCAACCACCATTTTACACTGCTTAGAGATCGTCGGAATGCAGCTATGTCAGAAAGGCCCCTTTGCTCTCAGCCATGCCCTCCATTGCTCTCGAGGTGGAAGGCACAAGGCACTGGTTCTGGATCCACCCCTCAATGGGAGACAAACCACATCGTGGCCTGCTTCCAGCTCTTTAGGATGTGGAGAAGAAACTCCCTTTCCACAGTGCTCTTACAGCGTCCTGGGACCATCTTATACAAAGGAGGCTGAACGCCGTTTCTTTTCAGCACTTCACTCGCCAGTCTGGAACATCTGCATCCTGCACGTTTCCACCTTGCCAACCCGGCTCAGACGAAAAGCCTACATCTTCCCCTTGAGCAATGGGGATGAGGCCCATAGGATTGTGGTTCCACATGCTGAGGAGGAGAGAGACAATAGGCTTTTAACTAACCACGAAGTGCAACGGTTGGGAGAGTGTCAGAAAGCACCAATGGCAGAAAGACCCCTTTACTCTCAGCTGCACCCTCCATTGCCCTAGAGGTGGAAGGCACAAAGCACTGCCTCCATCCTTCAATGGGAGACAACTCATAAACTGTCTTGCCTCCAGATCTTTAAGAAGCTGGGAAAGAACTCGCTATCCACAGCGCAGTTACAGCGTACGAGGAAACACTCATACAGAGGCAGCTCAAACGCCATTTCTTCCCAGTGCTTAACTGTCGGCTTTAGGACTTCTGCTTCTGCCACAGTTCCACCTTGCCAACCCGGCTCAGACGAAATGCCTACATCTTCCCCTTAAGCAACGGGGGTGAAGCCCACATGATTGTGCTGCCACATGCTTAGCAGGAGCAGACAATAGGCTTTTTACAAACCGCCATTTTGCACTGGGTCAGAGAGTGTCAGAATGCACCTATGTCAGAAAGGGCCCTTTGCTCTCAGCCGTGCCCTCCATTGCTCTAGAGGTGGAAGGCACAAAGCACTGCCTCCATCCTTCAATTGGAGACAAGCCATAAACTGTCTTGCCTCCAGCTCTTTAGGAAGCTGACAAACAACTCGCTTTCCACAGTCCTGTTACAGCAGACTGGGGAACTTCTCATACAAAGGCAGCTCAAATGGCATTTCTTCCCAGCCCTTAACTCGCAGCTTTAGGACTCCTGCTTCTTCCGCAATTCCACCTGGCCAACCCGGCTCAGACGAAATGCCTACATCTTCCTCTGAAGCAACTGGGCTGAGTCCCAAATGATTGAGCGTCCACGTGCTTAGGAGGCGATAGACTGCAAGCTGTTTCCAACCACCATTGTGCACAGCTGGAGAGAGTGTCAGAAAGCAGCTATGTCAGAAGGACCCCTATGCTCTCAGCCGTGCCCTTCATTGCTCTAGACGTGGAATGCACAATACACTGGCTCCCCCCCTCAAGGGGCGACAAGCCACAGACCATCTTCCTTCCATCTGTTTAGGAAGCTGAGCAAGAACTCGCTTTCAACAGTGCTCTTTCGGTGTCCTGGCAACATCTCATACAAAGGCAGCTGATATGCCATTTCTTTTCAGCGCTTAACTCGAAGATTTGGAACTTCTGCTCCTGCCACATTTCCAACTTGCCAACCTGGCTCAGACGAAATGTCTACATCTTCCCCTTCAGCAACGGGGACGAGGCCCAGATGACTGTGCTTCCACATGCTTAGCAGGAGCAGACAATAGGCTTTTTACAAACAGCCATTGTGCACTGGGTCAGAGAGTGTCAGAATGCACCTATGTCAGAAAGGGCCCTTTGCTCTCAGCAGTGCCCTCCATTGCTCTAGAGGTGGAAGGCACAAAGCACTGCCTCCATCCTTCAATTGGAGACAAGCCAGCAACTGGCCTGCTTCCAGCTCTTTAGGAAGCTGGGAAAGCACTCGCATTCCACAGTGCTCTTAGAGCGTCCTGGGAACGTCTCATACAAAGGCAGCTGAACACCGTGTCTTTTCAGCCCTTAACTCACCAATCTGCAACATCTGCTTCTGCCGCATTTCCACCTTGCCAACCCGGCTCAGACGAAATGCCTACATCTTCCCCTGAAGCGACTGTGCTGATTCCCAAATGATTGAGCATCCACATGCTTAGGTGGCGATAAACTGCATGCCTTTTTCCAACCACCATTTTACACTGCTTAGAGAGCGTCGGAATGCAGCTATGTCAGAAAGGCCCCTTTGGTCTCAGCCATGCCCTCCATTGCTCTCGAGGTGGAACGCAAAAGGCACTGGTTCTCGATCCACCCCTCAATGGGAGACAAACCACATCTTGGCCTGCTTCCAGCTCTTTAGGATGTGGAGAAGAAACTCCCTTTCCACAGTGCTCTTACAGCCTCCTGGGAACATCTCATACAAAGGAGGCTGAACGCCGTTTCTTTTCAGCACTTCATTCGCCAGTCTGGGACATCTGCATCCTGCACGTTTCCACCTTGCCAACCCGGCTCAGACGAAATGCCTACAACTTCCCCTTGAGCAATGGGGATGAGGCCCATAGGATTGGGGTTCCACATGCTGAGGAGGAGAGAGACAGTAGGCTTTTAACTAACCACGAAGTGCAACGGTTGGAAGAGTGTCAGAAAGCACCAATGGCAGAAAGACCCCTTTACTCTCAGCCGCGCCCTCCATTGCTGTAGAGCTGGAAGGCACAAAGCACGGCCTCCATCCTTCAATGGGAGACAAGCCATAAACTGTCTTGCCTCCAGCTCTTTAGGAAGCTGGGAAAGAACTCGCTTTCCACAGTGCTGTTACAGCATACGAGGAAACTCTCATACAGAGGCAGCTCAAACTCCATTTCTTTCCAGTGCTTAACTGGCCGCTTTAGAACTTCCGCTTCTGCCACAGTTCCAACTTGCCAACCCGGCTCAGAGGAAATGCCTTCATCTTCCCCTTAAGCAACGGGGGCGAAGCCCACATGATTGCGCTTCCACATGCTTAGCAGGAGCAGACAATAGGCTTTTTACAAACCGCCATTGTGCACTGGGTCAGACAGTGTCAGAATGCACCTATGTCAGAAAGGGCCCTTTGCTCTCAGCCGTGCCCTCCATTGCTCTAGAGGTGGAAGGCACAAAGCACTGCCTCCATCCTTCAATTGGAGACAAGCCATAAACTGTCTTGCCTCCAGCTCTTTAGGAAGCTGACAAACAACTCGCTTTCCACAGTCCTGTTACAGCAGACCGGGGAACTTCTCATACAAAGGCAGCTCAAATGGCATTTCTTCCCAGCCCTTAACTCGCAGCTTAGGACTCCTGCTTCTACCGCAATCCCACCATGCCAACCCGGCTCAGACGAAATGCCTACATCTTCCCCTGAAGCAACTGGGCTGAGTCCCAAATGATTGAGCGTCCACGTGCTTAGGAGGCGATAGACTGCACGCCTTTTTCCAACCACCATTGTGCACTGCTGGAGAGAATGTCGGAAAGCAGCTATGTCAGAAAGACCCCTTTACTCTCAGCCGCGCCCTCCATTGCTGTAGAGGTGGAAGGCACAAAGCACTGCCTCCATCCTTCAATGGGAGACAAGCCATAAACTGTCTTGCCTCCAGCTCTTTAGGAAGCTGGGAAAGAACTCGCTATACACAGTGCGGTTACAACATACGAGGAAACTCTCATACAGAGGCAGCTCAAACGCCCTTTCTTCCCAGTGCTTAACTGGCCGCTTTAGGACTTCCGCTTCTGCCACAGTTCCACCTTGCCAACCCGGCTCAGACGAAATGCCTACATCTTCCCCTTCAGCACAGGGGGCGAAGCCCACAGGATTGTGCTGACACATGCTTAACAGGAGCAGACAATAGGCTTTTTACAAACCGCCATTGTGCACTGGGTCAGAGAGTGTCAGAATGCACCTATGTCAGAAAGGGCCCTTTGCTCTCAACCGTGCCCTCCATTGCTCTAGAGGTGGAAGGCACAAAGCACTGCCTCCATCCTTCAATTGGAGACAAGCCAGCAACTGTCCTGCTTCCAGCTCTTTAGGAAGCTGGGAAAGCACTCGCATTCCACAGTGCCCTTGCAGCGTCCTGGGAACGTCTCATACAAAGGAAGGTGAACACCGTGTCTTTTCAGCCCTTAACTCACCAATCTGCAACATCTGCTTCTGCCGCTTTTCCACCTTCCCAACCCGGCTCAGACGATATGCCTACATCTTCCCCTCAAGCGACTGTGCTGATTCCCAAATGATTGAGCATCCACATGCTTAGGAGGCGATAAACTGCATGCCTTTTTCCAACCACCTTTTTACACTGCTTAGAGAGCGTCGGAAAGCAGCAATGTCAGAAAGGCCCCTTTGCTCTCAGCCATGCCCTCCATTGCTCTCGAGGTGGAAGGCACAAGGCACTGGTTCTGGATCGACCCCTCAATTGGAGACATAATACATCTTGGCCTGCTTCCAGCTCTTTAGGAATTGGAGAAAAATCTCCCTTTCCACAGTGCTCTCACAGCGTCATGGGAACATCTCATACAAAGGAGGCTGAACGCCATTTCTTTTCAGCACTTCACTCGCCAGTCTGGGACATCAGCATCCTGCACTTTTCCACCTTGCCAACCCGACTCAGACGAAATGCCTACATCTTCCCCTTGAGCAATGGGGATGAGGCCCATAGGATTGTGGTTCCACATGCTGAGGAGGAGAGAGGCAATAGGCTTTTAACTAACCACGAAGTGCAACGGTTGGGAGAGTGTCAGAAGGCACCAATGGCAGAAACACCCCTTTACTCTCAGCCGCGCCCTCCATTGCTGTAGAGGTGGAAGTCACAAAGCACTGCCTCCATCCTTCAATGGGAGACAAGCCATAAACTGTCTTGCCTCCAGCTCTTTAGGAAGCTGGGAAAGAACTCGCCTTCCACAGTGCTGTTACAGCATATGAGGAAACTCTCATACAGAGGAAGCTCAAACGCCATTTCTTCCCAGTGCTTAAGTGGCCGCATTAGGACTTCCGCTTCTGCCACAGTTCCACCTTGCCAACCCGGCTCAGACGAAATGCCTACATCTTCCCCTTAAGCAACGGGGGCGAAGCCCACATGATTGTGCTGCCACATGCTTAGCAGGAGCAGACAATAGGCTTTTTACACACCGCCATTGTGCACTGGGTCAGACAGTGTCAGAATGCACCTATGTCAGAAAGGGCCCTTTGCTCTCAGCCGTGCCCTCCATTGCTCTAGAGGTGGAAGGCACAAAGCACTGCCTCCATCCTTCAATTGGAGACAAGCCATAAACTGTCTTGCCTCCAGCTCTTTAGGAAGGTGACAAACAACTCGCTTTCCACAGTCCTGTTACAGCAGACCGGGGAAATTCTCATACAAAGGCAGCTCAAATGGCATTTCTTCCCAGCCCTTAACTCGCAGCTTTAGGACTCCTGCTTCTGTCGCAATTCCACCTTGCCATCCCTGCTCAGACAAAATGCCTACATCTTCCCCTGAATCAACTGGGCTGAGTCCCAAATGATTGAGCGTCCACGTGCTTAGGAGGCGATAGACTGCACTCCTTTTTCCAGCCACCATTGTGCACTGCTGGAGAGAGTGTCGGAAAGCAGCTATGTCAGGAAGACCCCTTTGCTCTCAGCCGTGCCCTTCATTGCTCTAGACGTGGAATGCACAATGCACAGGCTCCCCCCCTCAAGGGGCGACAAGCCACAGACCATCTTCCTTCCATCTCTTTAGGAAGCTGAGCAAGAACCCGCTTTCAACAGTGCTCTTTCGGTGTCCTGGCAACATCGCATACAAAGGCAGCTGATATGCCATTTCTTTTCAGCGCTTAACTGTCAGATTTGGAACTTCTGCTCCTGCCACATTTCCACCTTGCCAACCCGGCTCAGACGAAATGTATACATCTTCCCCTTCAGCAACGGGGATGAGGCTCAGATGACTGTGCTTCCGCATGCTTAGCAGGAGCAGACAATAGGCTTTCTACAAACAGCCATTGTGCACTGGGTCAGAGAGTGTCAGAATGCACCTATGTCAGAAAGGGCCCTTTGCTCTCAGCCGTGCCCTCCATTGCTCTAGAGGTGGAAGGCACAAAGCACTGCCTCCATCCTTCAAGTGGAGACAAGCCATAAACTGTCTTGCCTCCAGCTCTTTAGGAAGCTGACAAACAACTCGCTTTCCACAGTCCTGTTACAGCAGACTGGGGAACTTCTCATACAAAGGCAGCTCAAATGGCATTTCTTCCCAGCCCTTAACTCGCAGCTTTAGGACTCCTGCTTCTTCCGCAATTACACCTGGCCAACCCGGCTCAGACGAAATGCCTACATCTTCCTCTGAAGCAACTGGGCTGAGTCCCAAATGATTGAGCGTCCACGTGCTTAGGAGGCGATAGACTGCAAGCTGTTTCCAACCACCATTGTGCACAGCTGGAGAGAGTGTCAGAAAGCAGCTATGTCAGAAGGACCCCTATGCTCTCAGCCGTGCCCTTCATTGCTCTAGACGTGGAATGCACAATACACTGGCTCCCCCCCTCAAGGGGCGACAAGCCACAGACCATCTTCCTTCCATCTCTTTAGGAAGCTGAGCAAGAACTCGCTTTCAACAGTGCTCTTTCGGTGTCCTGGCAACATCTCATACAAAGGCAGCTGATATGCCATTTCTTTTCAGTGCTTAACTCGAAGATTTGGAACTTCTGCTCCTGCCACATTTCCACCTTGCCAACCTGGCTCAGACGAAATGTCTACATCTTCCCCTTCAGCAACGGGGCCAAGGCCCAGATGACTGTGCTTCCGCATGCTTAGCAGGAGCAGACAATAGGCTTTTTACAAACAGCCATTGTGCACTGGGTCAGAGAGTTTCAGAATGCACCTATGTCAGAAAGGGCCCTTTGCTCTCAGCCGTGCCCTCCATTGCTCTAGAGGTGGAAGGCACAAAGCACTGCCTCAATCCTTCAATTGGAGACAAGCCAGCAACTGTCCTGCTTCCAGCTCTTTAGGAAGATGGGAAAGCACTCGCATTCCACAGTGCTGTTACAGCGTCCTGGGAACGTCTCATACAAAGGCAGCTGAACACCGTGTCTTTTCAGCCCTTAACTCACCAATCTGCAACATCTGCTTCTGCTGCATTTCCACCTTCCATCCCGGCTCAGACGAAATGCCTACATCTTCCCCTGAAGCGACTGTGCTGATTCCCAAATGATTGAGCATCCACATGCTTAGGAGGTGATAAACTGCATGCCTTTTTCCAACCACCATTTTACACTGCTTAGAGAGCGTCGGAAAGCTGCTATGTCAGAAAGGCCCCTTTGCTCTCAGCCATGCCCTCCATTGCTCTCGAGGTGGAAGGCACAAGGCACTGGTTCTGGATCCACCCCTCAATGGGAGAAAAACCACATCTTGGCCTGCTTCCAGCTCTTTAGGAAGTTGAGAAGAAACTCCCTTTCCACAGTGCTCTTACAGCGTCCTGGGACCATCTCATACAAAGGAGGCTGAACGCCGTTTCTTTTCAGCACTTCACTCGCCAGTCTGGAACATCTGCATGCTGCACGTTTCCACCTTGCCAACCCGGCTCAGACGAAATGCCTACATCTTCCCCTTGAGCAATGGGGATGAGGCCCATAGGATTGTGGTTCCACATGCTGAGGAGGAGAGAGACAATAGGCTTTTAACTAACCACGAAGTGCAACGGTTGGGAGAGTGTCAGAAAGCACCAATGGCAGAAAGACCCCTTTACTCTCAGCTGCACCCTCCATTGCCCTATAGGTGGAAGGCACAAAGCACTGCCTCCATCCTTCAATGGGAGACAACTCATAAACTGTCTTGCCTCCAGATCTTTAAGAAGCTGGGAAAGAACTCGCTATCCACAGCGCAGTTACAGCGTACGAGGAAACACTCATACAGAGGCAGCTCAAACGCCATTTCTTCCCAGTGCTTAACTGTCGGCTTTAGGACTTCTGCTTCTGCCACAGTTAGACCTTGCCAACCCGGCTCAGACGAAATGCCTACATCTTCCCCTTAAGCAACGGGGGTGAAGCCCACATGATTGTGCTGCCACATGCTTAGCAGGAGCAGACAATAGGCTTTTTACAAACCGCCATTTTGCACTGGGTCAGAGAGTGTCAGAATGCACCTATGTCAGAAAGGGCCCTTTGCTCTCAGCCGTGCCCTCCATTGCTCTAGAGGTGGAAGGCACAAAGCACTGCCTCCATCCTTCAATTGGAGACAAGCCAGCAACTGGCCTGCTTCCAGCTCTTTAGGAAGCTGGGAATGCACTCGCATTCCACAGTGATCTTGCAGCGTCCTGGGAACGTCTCATACAAAGGAAGGTGAACACCGTGGTTTTCAGCCCTTAACTCACCAATCTGCAACATCTGCTTCTGCCGCTTTTCCACCTTCCCAACCCGGCTCAGACGATATGCCTACATCTTCCCCTCAAGCGACTGTGCTGATTCCCAAATGATTGAGCATCCACATGCTTAGGAGGCGATAAACTGCATGCCTTTTTCCAACCACCATTTTACACTGCTTAGAGAGCGTCGGAAAGCAGCTATGTCAGAAAGGCCCCTTTGCTCTCAGCCATGCCCTCCATTGCTCTCGAGGTGGAAGGCACAAGGCACTGGTTCTGGATCCACCCCTCAATGGGAGAAAAACCACATCTTGGCCTGCTTCCAGCTCTTTAGGAAGTGGAGAAGAAACTCCCTTTCCACAGTGCTCTTACAGCGTCCTGGGACCATCTCATACAAAGGAGGCTGAACGCCGTTTCTTTTCAGCACTTCACTCGCCAGTCTGGAACATCTGCATCCTGCACGTTTCCACCTTGCCAACCCGGCTCAGACGAAAAGCCTTCATCTTCCCCTTGAGCAATGGGGATGAGGCCCATAGGGTTGTGGTTCCACATGCTGAGGAGGAGAGAGACAATAGGCTTTTAACTAACCACGAAGTGCAACGGTTGGGAGAGTGTCAGAAAGCACCAATGGCAGAAAGACCCCTTTACTCTCAGCTGCACCCTCCATTGCCCTAGAGGTGGAAGGCACAAAGCACTGCCTCCATCCTTCAATGGGAGACAACTCATAAACTGTCTTGCCTCCAGATCTTTAAGAAGCTGGGAAAGAACTCGCTATCCACAGCGCAGTTACAGCGTACGAGGAAACACTCATACAGAGGCAGCTCAAACGCCATTTCTTCCCAGTGCTTAACTGTCGGCTTTAGGACTTCTGCTTCTGCCACAGTTCCACCTTGCCAACCCGGCTCAGACGAAATGCCTACATCTTCCCCTTAAGCAACGGGGGTGAAGCCCACATGATTGTGCTGCCACATGCTTAGCAGGAGCAGACAATAGCCTTTTTACAAACCGCCATTTTGCACTGGGTCAGAGAGTGTCAGAATGCACCTATGTCAGAAAGGGCCCTTTGCTCTCAGCCGTGCCCTCCATTGCTCTAGAGGTGGAAGGCACAAAGCACTGCCTCCATCCTTCAATTGGAGACAAGCCATAAACTGTCTTGCCTCCAGCTCTTTAGGAAGCTGACAAACAACTCGCTTTCCACAGTCCTGTTACAGCAGACTGGGGAACTTCTCATACAAAGGCAGCTCAAATGGCATTTCTTCCCAGCCCTTAACTCGCAGCTTTAGTACTCCTGCTTCTTCCGCAATTCCACCTGGCCAACCCGGCTCAGACGAAATGCCTACATCTTCCTCTGAAGCAACTGGGCTGAGTCCCAAATGATTGAGCGTCCACGTGCTTAGGAGGCGATAGACTGCAAGCTTTTTCCAACCACCATTGTGCACAGCTGGAGAGAGTGTCAGAAAGCAGCTATGTCAGAAAGACCCCTTTGCTCTCAGCCGTGCCCTTCATTGCTCTAGACGTGGAATGCACAATACACTGGCTCCCCCCCTCAAGGCGCGACAAGCCACAGACCATCTTCCTTCCATCTCTTTAGGAAGCTGAGCAAGAACTCGCTTTCAACAGTGCTCTTTCGGTGTCCTGGCAACATCTCATACAAAGGCAGCTGATATGCCATTTCTTTTCAGCGCTTAACTCGAAGATTTGGAACTTCTGCTCCTGCCACATTTCCACCTTGCCAACCTGGCTCAGAAGAAATGTCTACATCTTCCCCTTCAGCAACGGGGCAAAAGCCCAGATGACTGTGCTTCCGCATGCTTAGCAGGAGCAGACAATAGGCTTTTTCCAAACAGCCATTGTGCATTGGGTCAGAGAGTTTCAGAATGCACCTATGTCAGAAAGGGCCCTTTGCTCTCAACCGTGCCCTCCATTGCTCTAGAGGTGGAAGGCTCAAAGCACTGCCTCCATCCTTCAATTGGAGACAAGCCAGCAACTGTCCTGCTTCCAGCTCTTTAGGAAGCTGGGAAAGCACTCGCATTCCACAGTGCTCTTGCAGCGTCCTGGGAAGGTCTCATACAAAGGAAGGTGAACACCGTGTCTTTTCAGCCCTTAACTCACCAATCTGCAACATCTGCTTCTGCCGCTTTTCCACCTTCCCAACCCGGCTCAGACGATATGCCTACATCTTCCCCTCAAGCGACTGTGCTGATTCCCAAATGATTGAGCATCCACATGCTTAGGAGGCGATAAACTGCATGCCTTTTTCCAACCACCATTTTACACTGCTTAGAGAGCGTCGGAAAGCGGCTATGTCAGAAAGGCCCCTTTGCTCTCAGCCATGCCCTCCATTGCTCTCGAGGTGGAAGGCACAAGGCACTGGTTCTGGATCTACCCCTCAATGGGAGACAAACCACATCTTGGCCTGCTTCCAGCTCTTTAGAAGTGGAGAAAAAACTCCCTTTCCCCAGTGCTCTTACAGCGTCCTGGGAACATCTCATACAAAGGAAGCTGAACGCCGTTTCTTTTCAGCACTTCACTCGCCAGTCTGGAACATCTGCATCCTGCACGTTTCCACCTTGCCAACCCGGCTCAGACGAAAAGCCTACATCTTCCCCTTGAGCAATGGGGATGAGGCCCATAGGGTTGTGGTTCCACATGCTGAGGAGGAGAGAGACAATAGGCTTTTAACTAACCACGAAGTGCAACGGTTGGGAGAGTGTCAGAAAGCACCAATGGCAGAAAGACCACTTTACTCTCAGCTGCACCCTCCATTGCCCTAGAGGTGGAAGGCACAAAGCACTGCCTCCATCCTTCAATGGGAGACAACTCATAAACTGTCTTGCCTCCAGATCTTTAAGAAGCTGGGAAAGAACTCGCTATCCACAGCGCAGTTACAGCGTACGAGGAAACACTCATACAGAGGCAGCTCAAACGCCATTTCTTCCCAGTGCTTAACTATCGGCTTTAGGACTTCTGCTTCTGCCACAGTTCCACCTTGCCAACCCGGCTCAGACGAAATGCCTACATCTTCCCCTTAAGCAACGGGGGTGAAGCCCACATGATTGTGCTGCCACATGCTTAGCAGGAGCAGACAATAGGCTTTTTACAAAGCGCCATTTTACACTGGGTCAGAGAGTGTCAGAATGCACCTATGTCAGAAAGGGCCCTTTGCTCTCAGCCGTGCCCTCCATTGCTCTAGAGGTGGAAGGCACAAAGCACTGCCTCCATCCTTCAATTGGAGACAAGCCATAAACTGTCTTGCCTCCAGCTCTTTAGGAAGCTGACAAACAACTCGCTTTCCACAGTCCTGTTACAACAGACTGGGGAACTTCTCATACAAAGGCAGCTCAAATGGCATTTCTTCCCAGCCCTTAACTCGCAGCTTTAGGACTCCTGCTTCTTCCGCAATTCCACCTGGCCAACCCGGCTCAGACGAAATGCCTACATCTTCCTCTGAAGCAACTGGGCTGAGTCCCAAATGATTGAGCGTCCACGTGCTTAGGAGGCGATAGACTGCAAGCTTTTTCCAACCACCATTGTGCACAGCTGGAGAGAGTGTCAGAAAGCAGCTATGTCAGAAAGACCCCTTTGCTCTCAGCCGTGCCCTTCATTGCTCTAGACGTGGAATGCACAATACACTGGCTCCCCCCCTCAAGGGGCGGCAAGCCGCAGACCATCTTCCTTCCATCTCTTTAGGAAGCTGAGCAAGAACTCGCTTTCAACAGTGCTCTTTCGGTGTCCTGGCAACATCTCATACAAAGGCAGCTGATATGCCATTTCTTTTCAGCGCTTAACTCGAAGAATTGGAACTTCTGCACCTGCCACATTTCCACCTTGCCAACCTGGCTCAGACGAAATGTCTACATCTTCCCCTTCAGCAACGGGGCCAAGGCCCAGATGACTGTGCTTCCGCATGCTTAGCAGGAGCAGACAATAGGCTTTTTACAAACAGCCATTGTGCACTGGGTCAGAGAGTGTCAGAATGCACCTATGTCAGAAAGGGCCCTTTGCTCTCAGCCGTGCCCTCCATTGCTCTAGAGGTGGAAGGCACAAAGCACTGCCTCCATCCTTCAATTGGAGACAAGCCAGCAACTGTCCTGCTTCCAGCTCTTTAGGAAGATGGGAAAGCACTCGCATTCCACAGTGCTGTTACAGCGTCCTGGGAACGTCTCATACAAAGGCAGCTGAACACCGTGTCTTTTCAGCCCTTAACTCACCAATCTGCAACATCTGCTTCTGCCGCTTTTCCACCTTCCCAACCCGGCTCAGACGAAATGCCTACATCTTCCCCTGAAGCGACTGTGCTGATTCCCAAATGATTGAGCATCCACATGCTTAGGTGGCGATAAACTGCATGCCTTTTTCCAACCACCATTTTACACTGCTTAGAGAGCGTCGGAAAGCAGCTATGTCAGACAGGCCCCTTTGCTCTCAGCCATGCCCTCCATTGCTCTCGAGGTGGAAGGCACAAGGCACTGGTTCTGGATCCACCCCTCAATGGGAGACAAACCACACCTTGGACTGCTTCCAGCTCTTTAGGAAGTGGAGAAAAACCTCCCTTTCCACAGTGCTCTTACAGCGTCCTGGGAACATCTCATACAAAGGAGGCTGAACGCCGTTTCTTTTCAGCACTTCACTCGCCAGTCTGGGACATCTGCATCCTGCACGTTTCCACCTTGCCAACCCGGCTCAGACGAAATGACTACATCTTCCCCTTGAGCAATGGGGATGAGGCCCATAGGATTGTGGTTCCACATGCTGAGGAGGACAGAGACAATAGGCTTTTAACTAACCACGAAGTGCAACGGTTGGGAGAGTGTCAGAAGGCACCAATGGCAGAAAGACCCCTTTACTCTCAGCCGCGCTCTCCATTGCTGTAGAGGTGGAAGGCACAAAGCACTGCCTCCATCCTTCAATGGGAGACCAGCCATAAACTGTCTTGCCTCCAGCTCTTTAGGAAGCTGGGAAGGAACTCGCTTTCCACAGTGCTGTTACAGCATACGAGGAAAGTCTCATACAGAGGCAGCTCCAACGCCATTTCTTCCCTGTGCTTAACTGGCTGCTTTAGGACTTCCGCTTCTGCCACATTTCCACCTTGCCAACACGGCTCAGACGAAATACCTACATCTTCCCCTTATGTAACGGGGGCAAAGCCCACAGGATTGTGCTGCCACATGCTTAGAAGGAGCAGACAATAGGCTTTTTACAAACCGCCATTGTGCACAGGGTCAGAGAGTGGCAGAATGCACCTATGTCAGAAAGGGCCCTTTGCTCTCAGCCGTGCCCTCCATTGCTCTAGAGGTGGAAGGCAGAAAGCACTGCCTCCATCCTTCAATTGGAGAGAAGCCATAAACTGTCTTGCCTCCAGCTCTTTAGGAAGCTAACAAACAACTCGCTTTCCACAGTCCTGTTACAGCAGACCGGGGAACTTCTCATACAAAGGCAGCTCAAATGGCATTTCTTCCCAGCCCTTAACTCGCAGCTTTAGGACTCCTGCTTCTGCCGCAATTCCACCTTGCCAACCCGGCTCAGACGAAATGCCTACATCTTCCCCTGAAGCAACTGGTCTGATTCCCAAATAATTGAGCGTCCACGTGCTTAGGAGGCGATAGACTGCACGCCTTTTTCCAACCCCCATTGTGCACTGCTGGAGAGAGTGTCGGAAAGCAGCTATGTCAGAAAGAGCCCTTTGCTCTCAGCCGTGCCCTTCATTGCTCTAGACGTGGAATGCACAAAGCACTGGCTCCCCCCCTCAAGGGGCGACAAGCCACAGACCATCTTCCTTCCATCTCTTTAGGAAGCTGAGCAAGAACTCGCTTTCAACAGTGCTCTTTCTGTGTCCTGGCAACATCTCATACAAAGGCAGCTGATATGCCATTTCTTTTCAGCGCTTAACTCGCAGATTTGGAACTTCTGCTCCTGCCACATATCCACCTGGCCAACCCGGCTCAGACGAAATGTCTACATCTTCCCCTTCAGCAACGGGGGCGAAGCCCACATGATTGTGCTTCCACATGCTTAGCAGGAGCAGACAATAGGCTTTTTACAAACCGCCATTGTGCACTGGGTCAGAGAGTGTCAGAATGCACCTATGTCAGAAAGGGCCCTTTGCTCTCAGCCGTGCCCTCCATTGCTCTAGAGGTGGAAGGCACAAAGCACTGCCTCCATCCTTCAATTGGAGACAAGCCATAAACTGTCTTGCCTCCAGCTCTTTAGGAAGCTGGCAAACAACTCGCTTTCAACAGTCCTGTTACAGCAGACCGGGGAACTTCTCATACAAAGGCAGCTCAAATGGCATTTCTTCCCAGCCCTTAACTCGCAGCTTAGGACTCCTGCTTCTGCCACAATTCCACCTTGCCAACCCGGCTCCGACGAAATGCCTACATCTTCCCCTGAAGCAAATGGTCTGAGTCCCAAATGATTGAGCTTCCACGTGCTTAGGAGGCGATAGACTGCACGCCTTTTTCCAACCACCATTGCGCACTGCTGGGGAGAGTGTCGGAAAGCAGCTATGTCAGAAAGAGCCCTTTGCTCTCAGCCGTGCCCTTCATTGCTCTAGACGTGGAATGCACAATGCACTGGCTCCCCCCCTCAAGGGGCGACAAGCCACAGACCATCTTCCTTCCATCTCTTTAGGAAGCTGAGCAAGAACTCGCTTTCAACAGTGCTCTTTCTGTGTCCTGGCAACATCTCATACAAAGGCAGCTGATATGCCATTTCTTTTCAGCGCTTAACTCGCAGATTTGGAACTTCTGCTCCTGCCACATTTCCACCTTGCCAACCCGGCTCAGACGAAATGTCTACATCTTCCCCTTCAGCAACGGGGATGAGGCCCAGATGACTGTGCTTCCGCATGCTTAGCAGGAGCAGACAATAGGCTTTTTACAAATCGCCATTGTGCGCTGGGTCAGAGAGTGTCAGAATGCACCTATGTCAGAAAGGGCCCTTTGCTCTCAGCCGTGCCCTCCATTGCTCTAGAGGTGGAAGGCACAAAGCACTGCCTCCATCCTTCAATTGGAGACAAGCCAGCAACTGGCCTGCTTCCAGCTCTTTAGGAAGCTGGGAAAGAACTCGTGTTCCACAGTGCTCTTACGGCGTCCTGGGAACGTCTCATACAAAGGCAGCTGAACACCGTGTCTTTTCAGCCCTTATCTCACCAATCTGAAACATCTGCTTCTGCCGCATTTCCACCTTGCCAGCCCGGCTCAGACGAAATGCCTACATCTTCCCCTGAAACGACTGTGCTGATTCCCAAATGATTCAGCATCCACATGCTTAGGAGGCGATAAACTGCCTGCCTTTTTCCAACCACCATTTTACACTGCTTAGAGAGCGTCGGAAAGCAGCTATGTCAGAAAGGCCCCTTTGCTCTCAGCCATGCCCTCCATTGCTCTCGAGGTGGAAGGCACAAGGCACTGGTTCTGGATCCACCCCTGAATGGGAGACAAACCACATCTTGTCCTGTCTCCAGCTCTTTAGGAAGTGGAGAAAAAACTCCCATTCCACAGTGCTCTTACAGCGTGCTGGGAACATCTCATACAAGGGAGGCTGAACGCCGTTTCTTTTCAGCACTTCACTCGCCAGTCTGGGACATCTGCATGCTGCACGTTTCCACCTTGCCAACCCGGCTCAGGCGAAATGCCTACATCTTCCCCTTGAGCAATGGGGATGAGGCCCACAGGATTGTGGTTCCACATGCTGAGGAGGAGAGAGACAGTAGGCTTTTAACTAACCACGAAGTGCAATGGTTGGGAGATTGTCAGAAAGCACCAATGGCAGAAACACCCCTTTAGTCTGAGCTGCGCGCTATATTGCTGTAGAGGTGGAAGGCACAAAGCACTGCCTCCATCCTTCAATGGGAGACAAGCCATAAACTGTCTTGCCTCCAGCTCTTTAGGAAGCTGGGAAAGAACTCGCTTTCCACAGTGCTGTTACAGCATACGAGGAAACTCTCATACAGAGGCAGCTCAAACGCCATTTCTTCCCAGGGCTTAACTGGCCGCTTTAGGACTTCCGCTTCTGCCACAGTTCCACCTTGCCAACCCTGCTCAGACGAAATGCCTACATCTTCCGCTTAAGCAACGGGGGCGAAGCCCACATGATTGTGCTGCCACAAGCTTAGCAGGAGCAGACAATAGGCTTTTTACAAACCCCCATTGTGCACTGGGTCAGAGAGTGTCAGAATGCACCTATGTCAGAAATGGCCCTTTGCTCTCAGCCGTGCCCTCCATTGCTCTAGAGGTGGAAGGCACAAAGCACTGCCTCCATCCTTCAATTGGAGACAAGCCATAAACTGTCTTGCCTCCAGCTCTTTAGGAAGCTGACAAACAAGTCACTTTCCACAGTCCTGTTACAGCAGACCGGTTAACTTCTCATACAAAGACGGCTCAAATGGCATTTCTTCCCAGCCCTTAACTCGCAGCTTAGGACTCCTGCTTGTGCCGCAATTCCACCTTGCCAACCCGGCTCAGACAAAATGCCTACATCTTCCCCTGAAGCAACTGGTCTGAGTCCCAAATGATTGAGAATCCACGTGCTTAGGAGGCGATAGACTGCACGCCTTTTTCCAACCACCATTGCGCACTGCTGGAGAGAGTGTCGGAAAGCAGCTATTTCAGAAAGACCCCTTTGCTCTCAGCCGTGCCCTTCATTGCTCTAGACGTGGAATGCACAACGCAATGGCTCCCCCCTCAAGGGGCGATAAGCCACAGACCATCTCCCTTCCATCTCTTTAGGAAGCTGAGCAAGAACTCGCTTTCAACAGTGCTCTTTCTGTGTCCTGGCAGCATCTCATACAAAGGCAGCTGATATGCCATTTCTTTTCAGCGCTTAACTCGCAGATTTGGAACTTCTGCTCCTGCCACATTTCCACCTTGCCAACCCGGCTCAGACGAAATGTCTACATCTTCCCCTTCAGCAACGGGGACGAGGCCCAGATGACTGTGCTTCCGCATGCTTAGCAGGAGCAGACAATAGGCTTTGTACAAACCGCCATTGTGCACTGGGCCAGAGAGTGTCAGAATGCACCTATGTCAGAAGGGGCTCTTGGCTCTCAGCCGTGCCCTCCATTGCTCTAGAGGTGGAAGGCAAAAAGCACTGCCTCCATCCATCAATTGGAGACAAGCCAGCAACTGTCCTGCTTCCAGCTCTTTAGGAAGCTGGGAAAGAACTCGCGTTCCACAGTGCTCTTACAGCGTCCTGGGAACGTCTCATACAGAGGCAGCTGAACACCGTGTCTTTTCAGCCCTTAACTCACCAATCTGCAACATCTGCTTCTGCCACATTTCCATCTTGCCAACCAGGCTCAGACGAAATGCCTACATCTTCCCCTCAAGCGACTGTGCTGATTCCCAAATGATTGAGCATCCACATGCTTAGGAGGCCATAAACTGCATGCCTTTTTCCAACCACCATTTTACACTGCTTAGAGAGCGTCGGAAAGTAGCTATGTCAGAAAGGACCCTTTGCTCTCAGCCATGCCCTCCATTGCTCTCGAGGTGGAAGGCACAAGGCACTGGTTCTGGATCCACCCCTCAATGGGAGACAAACAACATCTTGGCCTGCTTCCAACTCTTTAGGAATTGTAGAAAAATCTCCCTTTCCACAGTGCTCTTACAGCGTCCTGGGAGCATCTCATACAAAGGAGGCTGTACGCCGTTTCTTTTCAGCACTTCACTCGCCAGTCTGGGACATCTGCATCCTGCACGTTTCCACCTTGCCAACCCGGCTCAGACGAAATGCCTACATCTTCCCCTTGAGCAATGGGGATGAGGCCCATAGGATTGTGGTTCCCCATGCTGAGGAGGAGAGAGACAATAGGCTTTTAACTAACCACGAAGTGCAACGGTTGGGAGAGTGTCAGAAAGCACCAATGGCAGAAAGACCCCTTTACTCTCAGCCGCGCCCTCCATTGCTGTAGAGGTGGAAGGCACAAAGCACTGCCTCAATCCTTCAAGGGGAGACAAGCCATAAACTGTCTTGCCTCCAGCTCTTTAGGAAGCTGTGAAAAAACTCGCTTTCCACAGTGCTGTTACAGCATACGAGGAAACTCTCATACAGAGGCAGCTCAAACGCCACTTCTTCCCAGTGCTTAACTGGCCGCTTTAGGACTTCCGCTTCTGCCACAGTCCCACCTTGCCAACCGGGCTCAGACGAAATGCCTACATCTTCCCCTTCAGCAACGGGGGTGAAGCCCACATGATTGTGCTGCCACCTGCTTAGCAGGAGCAGACAATAGGCTTTTTACAAACCGCCATTGTGCACTGGGTCAGAGAGTGTCAGAATGCACCTATGTCAGAAAGGGCCCTTTGCTCTCAGCCGTGCCCTCCATTGTTCTAGAGGTGGAAGGCACAAAGCACTGCCTCCATCCTTCAATTGGAGACAAGCCATAAACTGTCTTGCCTCCAGCTCTTTAGGAAGCTGACAAACAACTCGCTTTCCACAGTCCTGTTACAGCAGACCGGGGAACTTCTCATACAAAGGCAGCTCCAATGGCATTTCTTCCCAGCCCTTAACTCGCAGCTTAGGACTCCTGCTTCTGCCGCAATTCCACCTTGCCAACCCGGCTCAGACGAAATGCCTACATCTTCCCCTGAAGCAACTGGGCTGAGTCCCAAATGACTGAGCGTCCACGTGCTTAGGAGGCGATAGACTGCACGCCTTTTTCCAACCACCATTGTGCACTGCTGGAGAGAGTGTCGGAAAGCAGCTATGTCAGAAAGGCCCCTTTGCTCTCAGCCATGCCCTCCATTACTCTCGAGGTGGAAGGCACAAGGCACTGGTTCTGCATCCACCCCTCAATGGGAGACAAACCACATCTTGTCCTGCTTCCAGATCTTTAGGAAGTGGAGAAGAAACTCCCTTTCCACAGTGCTGTTACAGCGTCCTGGGAACATCTCATACAAAGGAGGCTGAACGCCGTTTCTTTTCAGCACTTCACTCGCCAGTCTGGGACATCTGCATCCCGCACGTTTCCACCTTGCCAACCCGGCTCAGACGAAATGCCTACATCTTCCCCTTGAACCATGGGGATGAGGCCCATAGGATAGTGGTTCAACAAGCTGAGTAGGAGAGAGACAATAGGGTTTTAAATAACCACGAAGTGCAACGGTTGGGAGAGTATCAGAAAGCACCAATGGCAAAAAGACCCCTTTACTCTCAGCCGTGCCCTCCATTGCTGTAGAGGTGGAAGGCACAACGCACTGCCTCCATCCTTCAATGGGAGACAAGCCATAAACTGTCTTGCCTCCAGCTCTTTAGGAAGCTGGGAAAGAACTCGCTTTCCACAGTGACGTTACAGCATACGAGGAAACACTCATACAGAGGCAGCTCAAACGCCATTTCTTCCCAGTGCTTAACTGGCCGCTTTAGGACTTCCGCTTCTTCCACAGTCCCACCTTGCCAACACGGCTCAGACGAAATGCCTACATCTTCCCCTTAAGTAACGGGGGCGAAGCCCACATGATTGTGCTGCCACATGCCTAGCAGGAGCAGACAATAGGCTTTTTACACACCGCCATTGTGCACTGCGTCAGACAGTGTCAGAATGCACCTATGTCAGAAAGGGCCCTTTGCTCTCAGCCGTGCCCTCCATTGCTCTAGAGGTGGAAGGCACAAAGCACTGCCTCAATCCTTCAATTGGAGACAAGCCATAAACTGTCTTGCCTCCAGCTCTTTAGGAAGCTGACAAACAACTCGCTTTACACAGTCCTGTTACAGCAGACCGGGGAACTTCTCATACAAAGGCAGCTCCAATGGCATTTCTTCCCAGCCCTTAACTCGCAGCTTAGGACTCCTGCTTCTGCCGCAATTCCACCTTGCCAACCCGGCTCAGACGAAATGCCTACATCTTCCCCTGAAGAAACTGGGCTGAGTCCCAAATGATTGAGCGTCCACGTGCTTAGGAGGCGATAGACTGCACGCCTTTTTCCAACCACCATTGTGCACTGCTGGAGAGAGTGTCGGAAAGCAGCTATGTCAGAAAGACCCCTTTGCTCTCAGCCGTGCCCTTCATTGCTCTAGATGTGGAATGCACAATGCACTGGCTACCCCCCTCAAGGGGCGACAAGCCACAGACCATCTTCCTTCCATCTCTTTAGGAAGCTGAGCAAGAACTCGCTTTCAACAGTGCTCTTTCTGTGTCCTGGCAACATCTCATACAAAGGCAGCTGATATGCCATTTCTTTTCAGCGCTTAACTCGCAGATTTGGAACTTCTGCTCCTGCCACATTTCCAGCTTGCCAACCCGGCTCAGACGAAATGTCTACATCTTCCCCTTCAGCAACGGGGACGAGGCCCATATGACTGTGCTTCCGCATGTTTAGCAGGAGCAGACAATAGGCTTTTTACAAACTGCCATTGTGCACTGGGTCAGAGAGTGTCAGAATGCACCTATGTCAGAAAGGGCCCTTTGCTCTGAGCCGTGCCCTCCATTGCTCTAGAGGTGGAAGGCACAAAGTACTGCCTCCATCCTTCAATTGGAGACAAGCCAGCAACTGTCCTGCTTCCAGCTCTTTAGGAAGCTGGGAAAGCACTCGCATTCCACAGTGCTCTTGCAGCGTCCTGGGAACGTCTCATACAAAGGCAGCTGAACACCGTGTCTTTTCAGCCCTTAACTCACCAATCTGCAACATCTGCTTCTGCCGCATTTCCACCTTGCCAACCCGGCTCAGTCAAAATGCCTACATCTTCCCCTGAAGCGACTGTGCTGATTCCCACATGATTGAGCATACTCATGCTTAGGAGGCGATAAACTGCATGCCTTTTTCCAACCACCATTTTACACTGCTTAGAGAGCGTCGGAAAGCAGCTATGTCAGAAAGGCCCCTTTGCTCTCAGCCATGCCCTCCATTGCTCTCGAGGTGGAAGGCACAAGGCACTGGTTCTGGATCCACCCCTCAATGGGAGACAAACCACATCTTGGCCTGCTTCCAGCTCTTTAGGAAGTGGAGAAAAAACTCCCTTTCCACAGTGCTCTTACAGCGTCCTGGGAACATCTCATACAAAGGAGTCTGAACGCCGTTTCTTTTCAGCACTTCACTCGCCAGCCAGGGACATCTGCATCCTGCACCTTTCCACCTTGCCAACCCGGCTCAGACGAAATGCCTACATCTTCCCCTTGAGCAATGGGGATGAGGCCCATAGGATTGTGTTTCCCCATGCTGAGGAGGATAGAGACAATAGGCTTTTAACTAACCACGAAGTGCAACGGTTGGGAGAGTGTCAGAAAGCACCAGTGGCAGAAAGACCCCTGTACTCTCAGCCGCGCCCTCCATTGCTGTAGAGGTGGAAGGCACAAAGCACTGCCTCAATCCTTCAAGGGGAGACACTCCATAAACTGTCTTGCCTCCAGCTCTTTAGGAAGCTGGGAAAAAACTCGCTTTCCACAGTGCTGTTACAGCATACGAGGAAACTCTCATACAGAGGCAGCTCAAACGCCACTTCTTCCCAGTGATTACCTGTCCGCTTTAGGACTTCCGCTACTGCCACAGTCCCACCTTGCCAACCGGGCTCAGACGAAATGCCTACATCTTCCCCTTCAGCAACGGGGGCGAAGCCCACATGATTGTGCTGCCACCTGCTTAGCAGGAGCAGACAATAGGCTTTTTACAAACCGCCATTGTGCACTGGGTCAGAGAGTGTCAGAATGCACCTATGTCAGAAAGGGCCCTTTGCTCTCAGCCGTGCCCTCCATTGCTCTAGAGGTGGAAGGCACAAAGCACTGCCTCCATCCTTCAATTGGAGACAAGCCATAAACTGTCTTGCCTCCAGCTCTTTAGGAAGCTGACAAACAACTCGCTTTCCACAGTCCTGTTACAGCAGACCGGGGAACTTCTCATACAAAGGCAGCTCCAATGGCATTTCTTCCCAGCCCTTAACTCGCAGCTTAGGACTCCTGCTTCTGCCGCAATTCCACCTTGCCAACCCGGCTCAGACGAAATGCCTACATCTTCCCCTGAAGCAAGTGGGCTGAGTCCCAAATGATTGAGCGTCCACGTGCTTAGGAGGCGATAGACTCCACGCCTTTTTCCAACCACCATTGTGCACTGCTTAGAGAGCGTCGGAAAGCAGCTATGTCAGAAAGGCCCCTTTGCTCGCAGCCATGCCCTCCATTACTCTCGAGTTGGAAGGCACAAGGCACTGGTTCTGCATCCACCCCTCAATGGGAGACAAACCACATCTTGTCCTGCTTCCAGATCTATAGGAAGTGGAGAAGAAACTCCCTTTCCACAGTGCTGTTACAGCGTCCTGGGAACATCTCATACAAAGGAGGCTGAACGCCGTTTCTTTTCAGCACTTCGCTCGCCAGTCTGGGACATCTGCATCCCGCACGTTTCCACCTTGCCAACCCGGCTCAGACGAAATGCCTACATCTTCCCCTTGAACCATGGGGATGAGGCCCATAGGATAGTGGTTCAACAAGCTGAGTAGGAGAGAGACAATAGGGTTTTAAATAACCACGAAGTGCAACGGTTGGGAGAGTGTCAGAAAGCACCAATGGCAAAAAGACCCCTTTACTCTCAGCCGTGCCCTCCATTGCTGTAGAGGTGGAAGGCACAAGACACTGCCTCCATCCTTCAATGGGAGACAAGCCATAAACTGTCTTGCCTCCAGCTCTTTAGGAAGCTTACAAAAAACTCGCTTTCCACAGTCCTGTTACAGCAGACTGGGGAACTTCTCATGCAAAGGCAGCTCAAATGGCATTTCTTCCCAGCCCTTAACTCGCAGCTTAGGACTCCTGATTCTGCCGCAATTCCACCTTGCCAACCCGGCTCAGAGGAAATGCCTACATCTTCCCCTGAAGCAACTGGGCTGAGTCCCAAATGATTGAGCGTCCACGTGCTTAGGAGGCGATAGACTGCACGCCTTTGTCCAACCACCATTCTGCACTGCTGGAAGAGTGTCGGAAAGCAGCAATGTCAGAAAGACCCCTTTGCTCTAAGCCGTGAACTTCATTGCTCTAGACGTGGAATGCACAATGCACTGGCTCCCCCCCTCAAGGGGCGACAAGCCACAGACCATCTTCCTTCCATCTCTTTAGGAAGCTGAGCAAGAACTCGCTTTCAACAGTGCTGTTTCTGTGTCGTGGCAAAATCTCATACAAAGGCAGCTGATATGCAATTTCTTTTCAGCGCTTAACTCGCAGATTTGGAACTTCTGCTCCTGCCACATTTCCAGCTTGCCAACCCGGCTCAGACGGAATGTCTACATCTTCCCCTTCAGCAACGGGGACGAGGCCCAGATGACTTTGCTTCCGCATGCTTAGCAGGAGCAGACAATAGGCTTTTTACAAACCGCCATTGTGCACTGGGTCAGAGAGTGTCAGAATGCACCTATGTCAGAAAGGGCCCTTTGCTCTCAGCCGTGCCCTCCGTTGCTCTAGAGGTGGAAGGCACAAAGCACTGCCTCCATCCTTCAATTGGAGACAAGCCAGCAACTGTCCTGCTTCCAGCTCTTTAGGAAGCTGGGAAAGCACTCGCATTCCACAGTGCTCTTACAGCGTCCTGGGAACGTCTCATACAAAGGCAGCTGAACACCGTGTCTTTTCAACCCCTAACTCACCAATCTGCAACATCTGCTTCTGCCGCATTTCCACCTTGCCAACCCGGCTCAGTCAAAATGCCTACATCTTCCCCTGAAGCGACTGTGCTGATTCCCAAATGATTGAGCATCCACATGCTTAGGAGGCCATAAACTGCATGCCTTTTTCCAGCCACCATTTTACACTGCTTAGAGAGCGTCGGAAAGCAGCTATGTCAGAAAGGCCCCTTTGCTCTCAGCCATGCCCTCCATTGCTCTCGAGGTGAAAGGCACAAGGCACTGGTTCTGGGTCCACCCCTCAATGGGAGACAAAACACATCTTGGCCTGTCTCCAGCTCATTAGGAAGTGGAGAAAAAACTCTCTTTCCACAGTTCTCTTACAGCGTCCTGGGAACATCTCATACAAAGGAGGCTGAACGCCATTTCTTTTCAGCACTTCACTCGGCAGTCTGGGACATCTGCATCCCGCACGTTTCCACCTTGCCAACCCGGCTCAGACGAAATGCCTACATCTTCCCCTTGAACAATGGGGATGACGCCCATAGGATTGTGGTTCCACATGCTGAGGAGGAAGAGACAATAGGCTTTTAACTAACCGCGAAGTGCAATGGTTCGGAGAGTGTCAGAAAGCACCAATGGCAGAAACACCCCTTTACTCTCAGCTGGGCCCTCCATTGCTGTAGCGATGGAACGCACAAAGCACTGCCTCCATCCTTCAATGGGAGACAAGCCATAAACTGTCTTGCCTCCAGCTCTTTAGGAAGCTGGGAAAGAACTCGCTTTCCACAGTGCTGTTACAGCATATGAGGAAACTCTCATACAGAGGCAGCTCAAACGCCATTTCTTCCCAGTGCTTAACTGGCCGCTTTAGGACTTCCGCTTCTGCCACAGTTCCACCTTTGCAACCCGGCTCAGACGAAATGCGTACATCTTCCCCTTAAGCAACGGGGGCGAAGCCCACATGATTGTGCTGCCACATGCTTAGCAGGAGCAGACAATAGGCTTTTTACAAACCGCCATTGTGCACTGGGTCAGAGAGTGTCAGAATGCACCTATGTCAGAAAGGGCCCTTTGCTCTCAGCCGTGCCCTCCATTGCTGTAGAGGTGGAAGGCACAAAGCACTGCCTCAATCCTTCAAGGGGAGACAAGCCATAAACTGTCTTGCCTCCAGCTCTTTAGGAAGCTGTGAAAAAACTCGCTTTCCACAGTGCTGTTACAGCATACGAGGAAACTCTCATACAGAGGCAGCTCAAACGCCACTTCTTCCCAGTGCTTAACTGGCCGCTTTAGGACTTCCGCTTCTGCCACAGTCCCACCTTGCCAACCGGGCTCAGACGAAATGCCTACATCTTCCCCTTCAGCAACGGGGGTGAAGCCCACATGATTGTGCTGCCACCTGCTTAGCAGGAGCAGACAATAGGCTTTTTACAAACCGCCATTGTGCACTGGGTCAGAGAGTGTCAGAATGCACCTATGTCAGAAAGGGCCCTTTGCTCTCAGCCGTGCCCTCCATTGCTCTAGAGGTGGAAGGCACAAAGCACTGCCTCCATCCTTCAATTGGAGACAAGCCATAAACTGTCTTGCCTCCAGCTCTTTAGGAAGCTGACAAACAACTCGCTTTCCACAGTCCTGTTACAGCAGACCGGGGAACTTCTCATACAAAGGCAGCTCCAATGGCATTTCTTCCCAGCCCTTAACTCGCAGCTTAGGACTCCTGCTTCTGCCGCAATTCCACCTTGCCAACCCGGCTCAGACGAAATGCCTACATCTTCCCCTGAAGCAACTGGGCTGAGTCCCAAATGACTGAGCGTCCACGTGCTTAGGAGGCGATAGACTGCACGCCTTTTTCCAACCACCATTGTGCACTGCTGGAGAGAGTGTCGGAAAGCAGCTATGTCAGAAAGGACCCTTTGCTCTCAGCCATGCCCTCCATTACTCTCGAGGTGGAAGGCACAAGGCACTGGTTCTGCATCCACCCCTCAATGGGAGACAAACCACATCTTGTCCTGCTTCCAGATCTTTAGGAAGTGGAGAAGAAACTCCCTTTCCACAGTGCTGTTACAGCGTCCTGGGAACATCTCATACAAAGGAGGCTGAACGCCGTTTCTTTTCAGCACTTCACTCGCCAGTCTGGGACATCTGCATCCCGCACGTTTCCACCTTGCCAACCCGGCTCAGACGAAATGCCTACATCTTCCCCTTGAACCATGGGGATGAGGCCCATAGGATAGTGGTTCAACAAGCTGAGTAGGAGAGAGACAATAGGGTTTTAAATAACCACGAAGTGCAACGGTTGGGAGAGTGTCAGAAAGCACCAATGGCAAAAAGACCCCTTTACTCTCAGCCGTGCCCTCCATTGCTGTAGAGGTGGAAGGCACAACGCACTGCCTCCATCCTTCAATGGGAGACAAGCCATAAACTGTCTTGCCTCCAGCTCTTTAGGAAGCTGGGAAAGAACTCGCTTTCCACAGTGACGTTACAGCATACGAGGAAACACTCATACAGAGGCAGCTCAAACGCCATTTCTTCCCAGTGCTTAACTGGCCGCTTTAGGACTTCCGCTTCTTCCACAGTCCCACCTTGCCAACACGGCTCAGACGAAATGCCTACATCTTCCCCTTAAGCAACGGGGGCGAAGCCCACATGATTGTGCTGCCACATGCCTAGCAGGAGCAGACAATAGGCTTTTTACACACCGCCATTGTGCACTGCGTCAGACAGTGTCAGAATGCACCTATGTCAGAAAGGGCCCTTTGCTCTCAGCCGTGCCCTCCATTGCTCTAGAGGTGGAAGGCACAAAGCACTGCCTCCATCCTTCAATTGGAGACAAGCCATAAACTGTCTTGCCTCCAGCTCTTTAGGAAGCTGACAAACAACTCGCTTTACACAGTCCTGTTACAGCAGACCGGGGAACTTCTCATACAAAGGCAGCTCCAATGGCATTTCTTCCCAGCCCTTAACTCGCAGCTTAGGACTCCTGCTTCTGCCGCAATTCCACCTTGCCAACCCGGCTCAGACGAAATGCCTACATCTTCCCCTGAAGCAACTGGGCTGAGTCCCAAATGATTGAGCGTCCACGTGCTTAGGAGGCGATAGACTGCACGCCTTTTTCCAACCACCATTGTGCACTGCTGGAGAGAGTGTCGGAAAGCAGCTATGTCAGAAAGACCCCTTTGCTCTCAGCCGTGCCCTTCATTGCTCTAGACGTGGAATGCACAATGCACTGGCTACCCCCTTCAAGGGGCGACAAGCCACAGACCATCTTCCTTCCATCTCTTTAGGAAGCTGAGCAAGAACTCGCTTTCAACAGTGCTCTTTCTGTGTCCTGGCAACATCTCATACAAAGGCAGCTGATATGCCATTTCTTTTCAGCGCTTAACTCGCAGATTTGGAACTTCTGCTCCTGCCACATTTCCAGCTTGCCAACCCGGCTCAGACGAAATGTCTACATCTTCCCCTTCAGCAACGGGGACGAGGCCCAGATGACTGTGCTTCCGCATGTTTAGCAGGAGCAGACAATAGGCTTTTTACAAACCGCCATTGTGCACTGGGTCAGAGAGTGTCAGAATGCACCTATGTCAGAAAGGGCCCTTTGCTCTCAGCCGTGCCCTCCATTGCTCTAGAGGTGGAAGGCACAAAGTACTGCCTCCATCCTTCAATTGGAGACAAGCCAGCAACTGTCCTGCTTCCAGCTCTTTAGGAAGCTGGGAAAGCACTCGCATTCCACAGTGCTCTTGCAGCGTCCTGGGAACGTCTCATACAAAGGCAGCTGAACACCGTGTCTTTTCAGCCCTTAACTCACCAATCTGCAACATCTGCTTCTGCCGCATTTCCACCTTGCCAACCCGGCTCAGACAAAATGCCTACATCTTCCCCTGAAGCGACTGTGCTGATTCCCACATGATTGAGCATACTCATGCTTAGGAGGCGATAAACTGCATGCCTTTTTCCAACCACCATTTTACACTGCTTAGAGAGCGTCGGAAAGCAGCTATGTCAGAAAGGCCCCTTTGCTCTCAGCCATGCCCTCCATTGCTCTCGAGGTGGAAGGCACAAGGCACTGGTTCTGGATCCACCCCTCAATGGGAGACAAACCACATCTTGGCCTGCTTCCAGCTCTTTAGGAAGTGGAGAAAAAACTCCCTTTCCACAGTGCTCTTACAGCGTCCTGGGAACATCTCATACAAAGGAGTCTGAACGCCGTTTCTTTTCAGCACTTCACTCGCCAGTCAGGGACATCTGCATCCTGCACGTTTCCACCTTGCCAACCCGGCTCAGACGAAATGCCTACATCTTCCCCTTGAGCAATGGGGATGAGGCCCATAGGATTGTGTTTCCCCATGCTGAGGAGGAGAGAGACAATAGGCTTTTAACTAACCACGAAGTGCAACGGTTGGGAGAGTGTCAGAAAGCACCAGTGGCAGAAAGACCCCTGTACTCTCAGCCGCGCCCTCCATTGCTGTAGAGGTGGAAGGCACAAAGCACTGCCTCAATCCTTCAAGGGGAGACAAGCCATAAACTGTCTTGCCTCCAGCTCTTTAGGAAGCTGTGAAAAAACTCGCTTTCCACAGTGCTGTTACAGCATACGAGGAAACTCTCATACAGAGGCAGCTCAAACGCCACTTCTTCCCAGTGCTTAACTGTCCGCTTTAGGACTTCCGCTTCTGCCACAGTCCCACCTTGCCAACCGGGCTCAGACGAAATGCCTACATCTTCCCCTTCAGCAACGGGGGCGAAGCCCACATGATTGTGCTGCCACCTGCTTAGCAGGAGCAGACAATAGGCTTTTTACAAACCGCCATTGTGCACTGGGTCAGAGAGTGTCAGAATGCACCTATGTCAGAAAGGGCCCTTTGCTCTCAGCCGTGCCCTCCATTGCTCTAGAGGTGGAAGGCACAAAGCACTGCCTCCATCCTTCAATTGGAGACAAGCCATAAACTGTCTTGCCTCCAGCTCTTTAGGAAGCTGACAAACAACTCGCTTTCCACAGTCCTGTTACAGCAGACCGGGGAACTTCTCATACAAAGGCAGCTCCAATGGCATTTCTTCCCAGCCCTTAACTCGCAGCTTAGGACTCCTGCTTCTGCCGCAATTCCACCTTGCCAACCCGGCTCAGACGAAATGCCTACATCTTCCCCTGAAGCAACTGGGCTGAGTCCCAAATGATTGAGCGTCCACGTGCTTAGGAGGCGATAGACTGCACGCCTTTTTCCAACCACCATTGTGCACTGCTGTAGAGAGTGTCGGAAAGCAGCTATGTCAGAAAGGCCCCTTTGCTCGCAGCCATGCCCTCCATTACTCTCGAGTTGGAAGGCACAAGGCACTGGTTCTGCATCCACCCCTCAATGGGAGACAAACCACATCTTGTCCTGCTTCCAGATCTTTAGGAAGTGGAGAAGAAACTCCCTTTCCACAGTGCTGTTACAGCGTCCTGGGAACATCTCATACAAAGGAGGCTGAACGCCGTTTCTTTTCAGCACTTCGCTCGCCAGTCTGGGACATCTGCATCCCGCACGTTTCCACCTTGCCAACCCGGCTCAGACGAAATGCCTACATCTTCCCCTTGAACCATGGGGATGAGGCCCATAGGATAGTGGTTCAACAAGCTGAGTAGGAGAGAGACAATAGGGTTTTAAATAACCACGAAGTGCAACGGTTGGGAGAGTGTCAGAAAGCACCAATGGCAAAAAGACCCCTTTACTCTCAGCCGTGCCCTCCATTGCTGTAGAGGTGGAAGGCACAAGACACTGCCTCCATCCTTCAATGGGAGACAAGCCATAAACTGTCTTGCCTCCAGCTCTTTAGGAAGCTTACAAAAAACTCGCTTTCCACAGTCCTGTTACAGCAGACTGGGGAACTTCTCATGCAAAGGCAGCTCAAATGGCATTTCTTCCCAGCCCTTAACTCGCAGCTTAGGACTCCTGATTCTGCCGCAATTCCACCTTGCCAACCCGGCTCAGAGGAAATGCCTACATCTTCCCCTGAAGCAACTGGGCTGAGTCCCAAATGATTGAGCGTCCACGTGCTTAGGAGGCGATAGACTGCACGCCTTTGTCCAACCACCATTCTGCACTGCTGGAAGAGTGTCGGAAAGCAGCAATGTCAGAAAGACCCCTTTGCTCTAAGCCGTGAACTTCATTGCTCTAGACGTGGAATGCACAATGCACTGGCTCCCCCCCTCAAGGGGCGACAAGCCACAGACCATCTTCCTTCCATCTCTTTAGGAAGCTGAGCAAGAACTCGCTTTCAACAGTGCTGTTTCTGTGTCGTGGCAAAATCTCATACAAAGGCAGCTGATATGCAATTTCTTTTCAGCGCTTAACTCGCAGATTTGGAACTTCTGCTCCTGCCACATTTCCAGCTTGCCAACCCGGCTCAGACGGAATGTCTACATCTTCCCCTTCAGCAACGGGGACGAGGCCCAGATGACTTTGCTTCCGCATGCTTAGCAGGAGCAGACAATAGGCTTTTTACAAACCGCCATTGTGCACTGGGTCAGAGAGTGTCAGAATGCACCTATGTCAGAAAGGGCCCTTTGCTCTCAGCCGTGCCCTCCGTTGCTCTAGAGGTGGAAGGCACAAAGCACTGCCTCCATCCTTCAATTGGAGACAAGCCAGCAACTGTCCTGCTTCCAGCTCTTTAGGAAGCTGGGAAAGCACTCGCATTCCACAGTGCTCTTACAGCGTCCTGGGAACGTCTCATACAAAGGCAGCTGAACACCGTGTCTTTTCAACCCCTAACTCACCAATCTGCAACATCTGCTTCTGCCGCATTTCCACCTTGCCAACCCGGCTCAGTCAAAATGCCTACATCTTCCCCTGAAGCGACTGTGCTGATTCCCAAATGATTGAGCATCCACATGCTTAGGAGGCCATAAACTGCATGCCTTTTTCCAGCCACCATTTTACACTGCTTAGAGAGCGTCGGAAAGCAGCTATGTCAGAAAGGCCCCTTTGCTCTCAGCCATGCCCTCCATTGCTCTCGAGGTGAAAGGCACAAGGCACTGGTTCTGGGTCCACCCCTCAATGGGAGACAAAACACATCTTGGCCTGTCTCCAGCTCATTAGGAAGTGGAGAAAAAACTCTCTTTCCACAGTTCTCTTACAGCGTCCTGGGAACATCTCATACAAAGGAGGCTGAACGCCATTTCTTTTCAGCACTTCACTCGGCAGTCTGGGACATCTGCATCCCGCACGTTTCCACCTTGCCAACCCGGCTCAGACGAAATGCCTACATCTTCCCCTTGAACAATGGGGATGACGCCCATAGGATTGTGGTTCCACATGCTGAGGAGGAAGAGACAATAGGCTTTTAACTAACCGCGAAGTGCAATGGTTCGGAGAGTGTCAGAAAGCACCAATGGCAGAAACACCCCTTTACTCTCAGCTGGGCCCTCCATTGCTGTAGCGATGGAACGCACAAAGCACTGCCTCCATCCTTCAATGGGAGACAAGCCATAAACTGTCTTGCCTCCAGCTCTTTAGGAAGCTGGGAAAGAACTCGCTTTCCACAGTGCTGTTACAGCATATGAGGAAACTCTCATACAGAGGCAGCTCAAACGCCATTTCTTCCCAGTGCTTAACTGGCCGCTTTAGGACTTCCGCTTCTGCCACAGTTCCACCTTTGCAACCCGGCTCAGACGAAATGCGTACATCTTCCCCTTAAGCAACGGGGGCGAAGCCCACATGATTGTGCTGCCACATGCTTAGCAGGAGCAGACAATAGGCTTTTTACAAACCGCCATTGTGCACTGGGTCAGAGAGTGTCAGAATGCACCTATGTCAGAAAGGGCCCTTTGCTCTCAGCCGTGCCCTCCATTGCTCTAGAGGTGGAAGGCACAAAGCACTGCCTCCATCCTTCAATTGGAGAAAAGCCACAAACTGTATTGCCTCCAGCTCTTTAGGAAGCTGACAAACAACTCGCTTTCCACAGTCCTGTTACAGCAGACCGGGGAACTTCTCATACAAAGGCAGCTCCAATGGCATTTCTTCCCAGCCCGTAACTCGCAGCTTTAGGACTCCTGCTTCTGCCGCAATTCCACCTTGCCAACCCGGCTCAGACGAAATGCCTACATCTTCCCCTGAAGCAACTGGGCTGAGTCCCAAATGATTGAGCATCCACGTGCTTAGGAGGCGATGGACTGCACGCCTTTTTCCAACCACCATTGCGCACTGCTGGAGAGAGTGTCGGAAAGCAGCTATGTCAGAAAGATCCCTTTGCTCTCAGCCGTGCCCTTCATTGCTCTAGACGTGGAATGCACAATGCACTGGCTCACCCCCTCAAGGGGCGACAAGCCACAGACCATCTTCCTTCCATCTCTTTAGGAAGCTGAGCAAGAACTCGCTTTCAACAGTGCTCTTTCTGTGTCCTGGCAACATCTCATACAAAGGCAGCTGATATGCCATTTCTTTTCAGCGCTTAACTCGCAGATTTGGAACTTTTGCTCCTGCCACATTTCCACCTTGCCAACCCGGCTCAGGCGAAATGTCTACATCTTCCCCTTCAGCAACGGGGACGACTCACAGATGACTGTGCTTCCGCATGCTTAGCAGGAGCAGACAATAGGCTTTTTACAAACCGCCATTGTGCACTGGGTCACAGAGTGTCAGAATGCACCTATGTCAGAAAGGGCCCTTTGCTCTCAGCCGTGCCCTCCATTGCTCTGGATGTGGAAGGCACAAAGCACTGCCTCCATCCTTCAATTGGAGACAAGCCAGCAACTGTCCTGCTTCCAGCTCTTTAGGAAGCTGGGAAAGCACTCGCATTCCACAGTGCTCTTGCAGCGTCCTGGGAACGTCTCATACAAAGGCAGCTGAACACCGTGTCTTTTCAGCCCTTAACTCACCAATCTGCAACATCTGCTTCTGCCACATTTCCATCTTGCCAACCCGGCTCAGACGAAATGCCTACATCTTCCCCTCAAGCGACTGTGCTGATTCCCAAATGATTGAGCATCCACATGCTTAGGAGGCCATAAACTGCATGCCTTTTTCCAACCACCATTTTACACTGCTTAGAGAGCGTCGGAAAGTAGCTATGTCAGAAAGGACCCTTTGCTCTCAGCCATGCCCTCCATTGCTCTCGAGGTGGAAGGCACAAGGCACTGGTTCTGGATCCACCCCTCAATGGGAGACAAACAACATCTTGGCCTGCTTCCAACTCTTTAGGAATTGTAGAAAAATCTCCCTTTCCACAGTGCTCTTACAGCGTCCTGGGAACATCTCATACAAAGGAGGCTGTACGCCGTTTCTTTTCAGCACTTCACTCGCCAGTCTGGGACATCTGCATCCTGCACGTTTCCACCTTGCCAACCCGGCACAGACGAAATGCCTACATCTTCCCCTTGAGCAATGGGGATGAGGCCCATAGGATTGTGGTTCCCCATGCTGAGGAGGAGAGAGACAATAGGCTTTTAACTAACCACGAAGTGCAACGGTTGGGAGAGTGTCAGAAAGCACCAATGGCAGAAAGACCCCTTTACTCTCAGCCGCGCCCTCCATTGCTGTAGAGGTGGAAGGCACAAAGCACTGCCTCAATCCTTCAAGGGGAGACAAGCCATAAACTGTCTTGCCTCCAGCTCTTTAGGAAGCTGGGAAAAAACTCGCTTTCCACAGTGCTGTTACAGCATACGAGGAAACTCTCATACAGAGGCAGCTCAAACGCCACTTCTTCCCAGTGCTTAACTGGCCGCTTTAGGACTTCCGCTTCTGCCACAGTCCCACCTTGCCAACCGGGCTCAGACGAAATGCCTACATCTTCCCCTTCAGCAACGGGGGTGAAGCCCACATGATTGTGCTGCCACCTGCTTAGCAGGAGCAGACAATAGGCTTTTTACAAACCGCCATTGTGCACTGGGTCAGAGAGTGTCAGAATGCACCTATGTCAGAAAGGGCCCTTTGCTCTCAGCCGTGCCCTCCATTGCTCTAGAGGTGGAAGGCACAAAGCACTGCCTCCATCCTTCAATTGGAGACAAGCCATAAACTGTCTTGCCTCCAGCTCTTTAGGAAGCTGACAAACAACTCGCTTTCCACAGTCCTGTTACAGCAGACCGGGGAACTTCTCATACAAAGGCAGCTCCAATGGCATTTCTTCCCAGCCCTTAACTCGCAGCTTAGGACTCCTGCTTCTGCCGCAATTCCACCTTGCCAACCCGGCTCAGACGAAATGCCTACATCTTCCCCTGAAGCAACTGGGCTGAGTCCCAAATGATTGAGCGTCCACGTGCTTAGGAGGCGATAGACTGCACGCCTTTTTCCAACCACCATTGTGCACTGCTGGAGAGAGTGTCGGAAAGCAGCTATGTCAGAAAGGACCCTTTGCTCTCAGCCATGCCCTCCATTACTCTCGAGGTGGAAGGCACAAGGCACTGGTTCTGCATCCACCCCTCAATGGGAGACAAACCACATCTTGTCCTGCTTCCAGATCTTTAGGAAGTGGAGAAGAAACTCCCTTTCCACAGTGCTGTTACAGCGTCCTGGGAACATCTCATACAAAGGAGGCTGAACGCCGTTTCTTTTCAGCACTTCACTCGCCAGTCTGGGACATCTGCATCCCGCACGTTTCCACCTTGCCAACCCGGCTCAGACGAAATGCCTACATCTTCCCCTTGAACCATGGGGATGAGGCCCATAGGATAGTGGTTCAACAAGCTGAGTAGGAGAGAGACAATAGGGTTTTAAATAACCACGAAGTGCAACGGTTGGGAGAGTGTCAGAAAGCACCAATGGCAAAAAGACCCCTTTACTCTCAGCCGTGCCCTCCATTGCTGTAGAGGTGGAAGGCACAACACACTGCCTCCATCCTTCAATGGGAGACAAGCCATAAACTGTCTTGCCTCCAGCTCTTTAGGAAGCTGACAAAAAACTCGCTTTCCACAGTCCTGTTACAGCAGACTGGGGAACTTCTCATGCAAAGGCAGCTCAAATGGCATTTCTTCCCAGCCCTTAACTCGCAGCTTAGGACTCCTGATTCTGCCGCAATTCCACCTTGCCAACCCGGCTCAGAGGAAATGCCTACATCTTCCCCTGAAGCAACTGGGGTGAGTCCCAAATGATTGAGCGTCCACGTGCTTAGGAGGCGATAGACTGCACGCCTTTGTCCAACCACCATTCTGCACTGCTGGGAGAGTGTCGGAAAGCAGCTATGTCAGAAAGACCCCTTTGCTCTCAGCCGTGCCCTTCATTGCTCTAGACGTGGAATGCACAATGCACTGGCTCCCCCCCTCAAGGGGCGACAAGCCACAGACCATCTTCCTTCCATCTCTTTAGGAAGCTGAGCAAGAACTCGCTTTCAACAGTGCTCTTTCTGTGTCGTGGCAAAATCTCATACAAAGGCAGCTGATATGCCATTTCTTTTCAGCGCTTAACTCGCAGATTTGGAACTTCTGCTCCTGCCACATTTCCAGCTTGCCAACCCGGCTCAGACGAAATGTCTACATCTTCCCCTTCAGCAACGGGGACGAGGCCCAGATGTCTTTGCTTCCGCATGCTTAGCAGAAGCAGACAATAGGCTTTTTACAAACCGCCATTGTGCACTGGGTCAGAGAGTGTCAGAATGCACCTATGTCAGAAAGGGCCCTTTGCTCTCAGCCGTCCCCTCCATTGCTCTAGAGGTGGAAGGCACAAAGCACTGCCTCCATCCTTCAATTGGAGACAAGCCAGCAACTGGCCTGCTTCCAGCTCTTTAGGAAGCTGGGAAAGCACTCGCATTCCACAGTGCTCTTACAGCGTCCTGGGAACGTCTCATAAAAATGCAGCTGAACACCGTGTCTTTTCAGCCCTTAACTCACCAATCTGCAACATCTGCTTCTGCCGCTTTTCCACCTTCCCAAAACGGCTCAGACGAAATGCCTACATCTTCCCCTGAAGCGACTGTGCTGATTCCCAAATGATTGAGCATCCACATGCTTAGGTGGCGATAAACTGCATGCCTTTTTCCAACCACCATTTTACACTGCTTAGAGAGCGTCTGAAAGCAGCTATGTCAGAAAGGCTCCTTTGCTCTCAGCCATGCCCTACATTGCTCTCGAGGTGGAAGGCACAAGGCACTGGTTCTGGATCCACCCCTCAATGGGAGACAAACCACATCTTGGCCTGCTTCCAGCTCTTTAGGAAGTGGAGAAGAAACTCCCTTTCCACAGTGCTCTTACAGCGTCCTGGGAACAGCTCATACAAAGGAGGCTGAACGCTGTTTCTTTTCAGCACTTCACTCGCCAGTCTGGGACATCTGCATCCTGCACGTTTCCACCTTGCCAACCCGGCTCAGGCGAAATGCCTACATCTTCCCCTTGAGCAATGGGGATGAGGCCCATAGGATTGTGGTTCCACATGCTGAGGAGCAGAGAGACAATAGGCTTTTAACTAAGCACGAAGTGCAACGGTTGGGAGAGTGTCAGAATGCACCTATGTCAGAAAGGGCCCTTTGCTCTCAGCCGTGCCCTCCATTACCCTTAGAGGTGGAAGGCACAAAGCACTGCCTCCATCCTTCAATTGGAGACAACCCATAAACTGTCTTGCCTCCAGCTCTTTAGGAAGCTGACAAACAACTCGCTTTCCACAGTCCTGTTACAGCAGACCGGGGAACTTCTCATACAAAGGCAGCTCAAATGGCATTTCTTCCCAGCCCTTAACTCGCAGCTTAGGACTCCTGCTTCTGCCGCAATTCCACCTTGCCAACCCGGTTCAGATGACATGCCTACATCTTCCCCTGAAGCAACTGGGCTGAGTCCCCAATGATTGAGCGTCCACGTGCTTAGGAGGCGATAGACTGCACGCGTTTTTCCAACCACCATTGCGCACTGCTGGAGAGAGTGTCGGAAAGCAGCTATGTCAGAAAGACAGCTTTGCTCTCAGCCGTGCCCTTCATTGCTCTAGACGTGGAATGCACAAGGCACTGGCTCCCCCCTCAAGGGGCGATAATCCAGAGACCATCTTCCTTCCATCTCTTTAGGAAGCTGAGCAAGAACTCGCTTTCAACAGTGCTCTTTCTGTGTCCTGGCAACATCTCATACAAAGGCAGCTGATATGCCATTTCTTTTCAGCGCTTAACTCGCAGATTTGGAACTTCTGCTCCTGCCACATTTCCACCTTGCCAACCTGGCTCAGACGAAATGTCTACATCTTCCCCTTCAGCAACGGGGACGAGGCCCAGAAGACTGTGCTTCCGCATGCTTAGCAGGAGCAGACAATAGGCTTTTTACAAACCGCCATTGTGCACTGGGCCAGAGAGTGTCAGAATGCACCTATGTCAGAAAGGGCCCTTTGCTCTCAGCCGTGCCCTCCATTGCTCAAGAGGTGGAAGGCACAAAGCACTGCCTCCATCCTTCAATTGGAGACAAGCCAGCAACTGGCCTGCTTCCAGCTCTTTGGGAAGCCGGGAAAGCACTCGCATTCCACAGAGCTGTTACAGCATCCTGGGTAAGTCTCATACAAAGGCAGCTGAACACCGTGTCTTTTCAGCCCTTAACTCACCAATCTGCAACATCTGCTTCTGCCACATTTCCACCTTGCCAACCCGGCTCAGACGAAATGCCTACATCTTCCCCTGAAGCGACTGTGCTGATTCCCAAATGATAGAGCATCCACATGCTTAGGAGGTGATAAACTGCATGCCTTTTTCCAACCACCATTTTACACTGCTTAGAGAGCGTCGGAAAGCAGCTATGTCAGAAAGGCCCCTTTGCTCTCAGCCATGCCCTCCATTGCTCTCGAGGTGCAAGGCACAAGGCACTGGTTCTGGATCCACCCCTCAATGGGAGACAAACCACATCTTGGCCTGCTTCCAGCTCTTTAGTAAGTGGAGAAAAAACTCCCTTTCCACAGTGCTCTTACAGCGTCCTTGGAACGTCTCATACAAAGCAGGCTGAACGCCGTTTCTTTTCATCACTTCACTCGCCAGTCTGGGACATCTGCATCCTGCACGTTTCCTCCTTGCCAACCCGGCTCAGGCGAAATGCCTACATCTTCCCATTGAGCAATGGGGATGAGGCCCATAGGATTGTGGTTCCACATTCTGAGGAGGAGAGAGACAATAGGCTTTTAACTAACCACGAAGTGCAACGGTTGGGATAGTGTCAGAAAGCACCAATGGCAGAAAGACCCCTTTACTCTCAGCCGCGCCCTCCATTGATGTAGAGGTGGAAGGCACAAAGCACTGTCTCCATCCTTCAATGGTAGACAAGCCATAAACTGTCTTGCCTCCAGCTCTTTAGGAAGCTGGGAAAGAACTCGCTTTCCACAGTGCTGTTACAGCATACGAGGAAACTCTCACACAGAGGCAGCTCAAAGGCCATTTCTTCCCAGTGCTTAACTGGCCGCTTTAGGACTTCCGCTTCTTCCACAGTCCCACCTTGCCAACCCGGCACAGACGAAATGCCTACATCTTCCCCTTATGCAACGGGGGCGAAGCCCACATGATTGTGCTGCCACATGCTTAGCAGGAGCAGACAATAGGCTTTTTACAAACCGCCATTGTGCACTGGGTCAGAGAGTGTCAGAATGCACCTATGTCAGAAAGGGCCCTTTGCTCTCAGCCGTGCCCTCCATTGCTCTAGAGGTCGAAGGCACAAAGCACTGCCTCCATCCTTCAATTGGAGATAAGCCATAAACTGTCTTGCCTCCAGCTCTTTAGGAAGCTGACAAACAACTCGCTTTCCACAGTCCTGTTACAGCAGACCGTTGAACTTCTCATACAAAGGCAGCTCAAATGGCATTTCTTCCCATCCCTTAACTCGCAGCTTAGGACTCCTGCTTCTGCCGCAATTCCACCTTGCCAACCCGGCTCAGACGAAATGCCTACATCTTCCCCTGAAGCAACTGGGCTGAGTCCCAAATGATTGAGCGTCCACGTGCTTAGGAGGCGATAGACTGCACGCCTCTTTCCAACCACCATTTTGCACTGCTTTAGAGAGTGTCGGAAAGCAGCTATTTCAGAAAGACCCCTTGGTCTCAGCCGTGCCCTTCATTGCTCTAGACGTGGAATGCACAATGCACTGGCCCCCCCCTCAAGGGGCGACAAGCCACAGACCATCTTCCTTCCATCTCTTTAGGAAGCTGAGCAAGAACTCGCTTTCAACAGTGCTCTTTCTGTGTCCTGGCAACATCTCATACACAGGCAGCTGATATGCCATTTCTTTTCAGCGCTTAACTCGCAGATTTGGAACTTCTGCTCCTGCCACATTTCCACATTGCCAACCCGGCTCAGACGAAATGTCTACATCTTCCCCTTCAGCAACGGTGACGAGGTCCATATGACTGTGCTTCCGCATGCTTAGCAGGAGCAGACAATAGGCTTTTTACAAACAACCATTGTGCACTGGGTCAGAGAGTGTCTGAATGCACCTATGTCAGAAAGGGCCCTTTGCTCTCAGCCGTGCCCTCCATTGCTCTAGAGGTGGAAGGCCCAAAGCACTGCCTCCATCCTTCAATTGGAGACAAGCCAGCAACTGGCCTGCTTCCAGCTCTTTAGGAAGCTGGGAAAGCACTCGCAATCCACAGTGCTCTTACAGCGTCCTGGGAACGTCTCATACAATGGCAGCTGAAGACCGTGTCTTTTCAGCCCTTAACTCACCAATCTGCAACATCTGCTTCTGCCGCATTTCCACCTTGCTGACCCGGCTCAGACGAAATGCCTACATCTTCCCCTCAAGTGACTGTGCTGATTCCCAAATGATTGAGCATCCACATGCTTAGGAGGCGATAAACTGCATGCCTTTTTCCAACCACCATTTTACACTGCTTAGAGAGCGTCGGAAAGCAGCTATGTCAGAAAGGCCCCTTTGCTCTCAGCCATGCCCTCCATTGCTCTCGAGGTGGAAGGCACACGGCACTGGTTCTGGATCCACCCCTCAATGTGAGACAAATCACATCTTGGCCTGCTTCCAGCTCTTTAGGAAGTGGAGAAGAAACTCCCTTTCCACAGTGCTCTTACAGCGTACTGGGAACATCTCATACTAAGGAGGCTGATCGCCGTTTCTTTTCAGTACTTCACTCGCCAGTCTGGGACATCTGCATCCTGCACGTTTCCACCTTGCCAACGCGGCTCAGACGAAATGCCTGCATCTTCCCCTTGAGCAATTGGGATGAGGCCCATAGGATTGTGGTTCCACATGCTGAGGAGGACAGAGACAATAGGCTTTTAACTAACCACGAAGTGCAACGCTTGGGAGAGTGTCAGAAAGCACCAATGGCAGAAAGACCCCTTTACTCTCAGCCGCGCCCTCCATTGCTGTAGAGGTGGAAGGCACAAAGCACTGCCTCCATCCTTCAATGGGAGACAAGCCACAATCTGTCTTGCCTCCAGCTCTTTATGAAGCTGGGAAGGAACTCGCTTTCCACAGTGCTGTTACAGCATACGAGGAAACTCTCATACAGAGGCAGCTCAAACGCCATTTCTTCCCAGTGCTTAACTGGCCGCTTTAGGACTTCCTCTTCTGCCAAGGTTCCACCTTGCCAACCCGGCTCAGACGAAATACCTACATCTTCCCCTTAAGCAACGGGGGTGAAGCCCACATGATTGTGCTGCCACATGCTTAGCAGGAGCAGACAATAGGCTTTTTACAAACTGCCACTGTGCACTGGGTCAGAGAGTGTCAGAATGCACCTATGTCAGAAAGGGCCCTTTGCTGTCAGCCGTGCCCTCCATTGCTCTAGAGGTGGAAGGCACAAAGCACTGCCTCCATCCTTCAATTGGAGACAACCCATAAACTGTCTTGCCTCCAGCTCTTTAGGAAGGTGACAAACAACTCGCTTTCCACTGGCCTGTTACAGAAGACCGGGGAACTTCTCATACAAAGGCAGCTCCAATGGCATTTCTTCCCAGTCCTTAACTCGCAGCTTTAGGACTCCTGCTTCTGCCGCAATTCCACCTTGCCAACCCGGCTCAGACGAAATGCCTACATCTTCCCCTGAAGCAACTGGGCTGAGTCCCAAATGATTGAGCATCCACGTGCTTAGGAGGCGATAGACTGCACGCCTTTTTCCAACCACCATTGTGCACTGCTGGAGAGAGTGTCGGAAAGCAGCTATGTCAGAAAGACCCCTTTGCTCTCAGCCGTGCCCTTCATTGCTCTAGACGTGGAATGCACAAGGCACTGGCTCCCCCCCTCAAGGGGCAACAACCCTCAAACCAACTTCCTTCCATCTGTTTAGGAAGCTGAGCAAGAACTCGCTTTCAACAGTGCTCCTTCTGTGTCCTGGCAACATCTCATACAAAGGCAGCTGATATGCCATTTCTTTTCAGGGCTTAACTCGCAGATTCGGAACTTCTGCTCCTGCCACATTTCCAGGTTGCCAACCCGGCTCAGACAAAATGTCTACATCTTCCCCTTCAGCAACGGGGATGAGGCGCAGATGACTGTGCTTCCGCATGCTTAGCAGGAGCAGGCAATAGGCTTTTTACAAACTGCCATTGTGCACTGGGTCAGAGAGTGTCAGAATGCACCTATGTCAGAAAGGGCCCTTTGCTCTCAGCCGTGCCCTCCATTGCTCTAGAGGTGGAAGGCACAAAGCACTGCCTCCATCCTTCAATTGGAGACAAGCCAGCAACTGGCCTGCTTCCAGCTCTTTAGGAAGCTGGGAAAGCACTCGCATTCCACAGTGCTCTTACAGCGTCCTGGGAACGTCTCATACACAGGCAGCTGAACACCGTGTCTTTTCAGCCCCTAACTCACCAACCTGCAACATCTGCTTCTGCCGCATTTCCACCTTGCCAACCCGGCTCAGAAGAAATGCCTACATCTTCCCCTGAAGCGACTGTGCTGATTCCCAAATGATTGAGCATCCACATGCTTAGGAGGCGATAAACTGCATGCCTTTTTCCAACCACCATTTTACACTGCTTAGAGAGCGTTGGAAGGCAGCTATGTCAGAAAGGCCCCTTTGCTCTCAGCCATGCCCTCCATTGCTCTCGAGGTGGAAGGCACAAGGCACTGGTTCTGGATCCACCCCTCAATGGGAGACAAACCACATCTTGGCCTGCTTCCAGCTCTTTAGGAATTGGAGAAAAATCTCCCTTTCCACAGTGCTCTTACAGCGTCCTGGGAACATCTCATACAAAGGAGGCTGAACGCCGTTTCTCTTCAGCACTTCACTCGCCAGTCTGGGACATCTGCATCCTGCACGTTTCCACCTTGCCAACCCGGCTCTGACGAAATGCCTACATCTTCCCCTTGAGCAATGGAGATGAGGCCCATAGGATTGTGGTTCCACATGCTGAGGAGGAGAGAGACAATAGGCTTTTAACTAACCACGAAGTGCAATGGTTGGGAGAGTGTCAGAAAGCACCAATATCAGAAAGACCCCTTTACTCTCAGCCGCGCCCTCCATTGCTGTAGAGGTGGAAGGCACAAGGCACTGCCTCCCTCCTTCAACGGGAGACAAGCCATAAACTGTCTTGCCTCCAGCTCTTTAGGAAGCTGGGAAAGAACTCGCTTTCCACAGTGCTCTTACAGCATACGAGGAAACTCTCATGCAGAGGCAGCTCAGACGCCATTTCTCCCCTGTGCTTAACTGGCCGCTTTAGGACTTCCGCTTCTGCCACCGTTCCACCTTGCCAACCCGGCTCAGAGAAAATGCCTACATCTTCCCCTTAAGCAACGGGGGCGAAGCCCACATGATTGTGCTGCCACATGCTTCGCAGAAGCAGACAATGGGCTTTTTACAAACCGCCATTGTGCACTGGGTCAGAGAGTGTCAGAATGCACCCATGTCAGAAAGGGCCCTTTGCTCTCAGCCGTGCCTTCCATTGTTCTAGAGGTGGAAGGCACAAAGCACTGCCTCCATCCTTCAATGGGAGACCAGCCATAAACTGTCTTGCCTCCAGCTCTTTAGGAAGCTGGGAAGGAACTCGCTTTCCACAGTGCTGTTACAGCATACGAGGAAACTCTCATACAGAGGCAGCTCCAACGCCATTTCTTCCCTGAGCTTAACTGGCCGCTTTAGGACTTCCGCTTCTGCCACAGTTCCACCTTGCCAGCCCGGCTCAGACGAAATGCCTACATCTTCCCCTTAAGCAACGGGGGCGAAGCCCACATGATTGTGCTGCCACATGCTTCGCAGAAGCAGACAATGGGCTTTTTACAAACCGCCATTGTGCACTGGGTCAGAGAGTGTCAGAATGCACCCATGTCAGAAAGGGCCCTTTGCTCTCAGCCGTGCCCTCCATTGCTCTAGAGGTGGAAGGCACAAAGCACTGCCTCCATCCTTCAATGGGAGACCAGCCATAAACTGTCTTGCCTCCAGCTCTTTAGGAAGCTGGGAAGGAACTCGCTTTCCACAGTGCTGTTACAGCATACGAGGAAACTCTCATACAGAGGCAGCTCCAACGCCATTTCTTCCCTGAGCTTAACTGGCCGCTTTAGGACTTCCGCTTCTGCCACAGTTCCACCTTGCCAGCCCGGCTCAGACGAAATGCCTACATCTTCCCCTTAAGCAGCGGGGGCGGATCCCAAATGATTCTGCTTCCACATGCTTTCCCGGAGTAGACAATAGGCTTTTTACAAACCGCCATTGTGCACTGGGTCAAAGAGTGTCAGAATGCACCTATGTCAGAAGGGGTCCTTTGCTCTCAGCCATGCCCTCTATTGCTCTAGAGGTGGAAGGCACAAAGCACTGCCTCCATCCTCCAATTGGAGACAAGCCATAAACTGTCTTGCCTCCAGCTCTTTAGGAAGCTGACAGACAACTCGCTTTCCACAGTCCTGTTACAGCAGACCGGTTAAATTCTCATACAAAGGCTGCTCAAATGGCATTTCTTCCCAGCCTATAACTCGCAGCTTAGGACTCCTGCTTCTGCCGCAATTCCACCTTGCCAACCCGGCTCAGACGAAATGCCTACATCTTCCCCTGAAGCAACTGCGCTGAGTCCCAAATGATTGAGCGTCCACGTGCTTAGGAGGCGATAGACTGCACGCCTTTGTCCAACCACCATTGTGCACTGCTGGAGAGAGTGTCGGAAAGCAGTTATGTCAGAAAGACCCCTTTGCTCTCAGCCCTGCCCTTCATTGCTCTAGACGTGGAATGCACAAGGCACTGGCTCCCCCCCTCAGGGGGCGACAAGCCACAGACCATCTTCCATCCATCTCTTTAGGAAGCTGAGCAAGAACTCGCTTTCAACAGTGCTCTTTCTGTGTCCTGGCAACATCTTATACAAAGGCAGCTGATATGCCATTTCTTTTCAGCGCTTAACTCGCAGATTTGGAACTTCTGCTCCTGCCACATTTCTACCTTGTCAACCAGCTCAGACGAAATGTCTACATCTTCCCCTTCAGCAACGGGGATGATGCACAGATGACTGTGCTTCCGCATGCTTAGCAGGAGCAGACAATAGGCTTTCTACAAGCCGCCATTGTGCACTGGGTCAGAGAGTGTCAGAATGCACCTATGTCAGAAGGGGCTCTTGGCTCTCAGCCGTCCCCTCCATTGCTATAGAGGTGGAAGGCACAAAGCACTGCCTCCATCCTTCAATTGGAGACAAGCCAGCAACTGGCCTGCTTCCAGCTCTTTAGGAAGCTGGGAAAGCACTCGCATTCCACAGTGCTCTTACAGCGTCCTGGGAACGTCTCATAAAAATGCAGCTGAACACCGTGTCTTTTCAGCCCTTAACTCACCAATCTGCAACATCTGCTTCTGCCGCTTTTCCACCTTCCCAAAACGGCTCAGACGAAATGCCTACATCTTCCCCTGAAGCGACTGTGCTGATTCCCAAATGATTGAGCATCCACATGCTTAGGTGGCGATAAACTGCATGCCTTTTTCCAACCACCATTTTACACTGCTTAGAGAGCGTCTGAAAGCAGCTATGTCAGAAAGGCTCCTTTGCTCTCAGCCATGCCCTACATTGCTCTCGAGGTGGAAGGCACAAGGCACTGGTTGTGGATCCACCCCTCAATGGGAGACAAACCACATCTTGGCCTGCTTCCAGCTCTTTAGGAAGTGGAGAAGAAACTCCCTTTCCACAGTGCTCTTACAGCGTCCTGGGAACAGCTCATACAAAGGAGGCTGAACGCCGTTTCTTTTCAGCACTTCACTCGCCAGTCTGGGACATCTGCATCCTGCACGTTTCCACCTTGCCAACCCGGCTCAGGCGAAATGCCTACATCTTCCCCTTGAGCAATGGGGATGAGGCCCATAGGATTGTGGTTCCACATGCTGAGGAGCAGAGAGACAATAGGCTTTTAACTAAGCACGAAGTGCAACGGTTGGGAGAGTGTCAGAATGCACCTATGTCAGAAAGGGCCCTTTGCTCTCAGACGTGCCCTCCATTGCTCTAGAGGTGGAAGGCAGAAAGCACTGCCTCCATCCTTCAATTGGAGACAAGCCATAAACTGTCTTGCCTCCAGCTCTTTAGGAAGCTGACAAGCAACTCGCTTTCCACAGTCCAGTTATAGCAGACCGGCGATCTTCTCATACAAAGGCAGCTCAAATGGCATTTCTTCCCAGCCCTTAACACGCAGCTTTAGGACTCCTGCTTCTGCCGCAATTCCACCTTGCCAACCCGGCTCAGACGAAATGCCTACATCTTCCCCTGAAGCAACTGGGCTGAGTCCCAAATTATTGAGCGTCCTCATGCTTAGGAGGCGATAGACTGCACGCCTTTCTCCAACCACCATTGTGCACTGCTGGAGAGAGTGTCGGAAAGCAGCTATGTCAGAAAGACCCCTTTGCTCTCAGCCGTGCCCTTCATTGCTCTAGACGTGGAATGCACAATGCACTGGCTCCGCCCGTCAAGGGGCGACAATCCACAGACAATCTTCCTTCCATCTCCTTAGGAAGCTGAGCAAGAACTCGCTTTCAACAGTGCTCTTTCTGTGTCCTGGCAACATCTCATACAAAGGCAGCTGATATGCCATTTCTTTTCAGCGCTTAACTCGCAGATTTGGAACTTCTGTTACTGCCACATTTCCACCTTGCCAACCCGGCTCAGACGAAATGTCTACATCTTCCCCTTCAGCAACGGGGACGAGGCCCAGATGACTGTGCTTCCGCATGCTTAGCAGGAGCAGACAATAGGCTTTTTACAAACCGCCATTGTGCACTGGGTCAGAGAGTGTCAGAATGCACCTATGTCAGAAAGGGCCCTTTGCTCTCAGCCGTGCCCTCCATTACCCTTAGAGGTGGAAGGCACAAAGCACTGCCTCCATCCTTAAATTGGAGACAAGCCAGCAACTGTCCTGCTTCCAGCTCTATAGGAAGCTGGGAAAGCACTCGCATTCCACAGTGCTCTTGCAGCGTCCTGGGAACGTCTCATACAAAGGCAGCTGAACACCGTGTCTTTTCAGCCTTTAACACACCAATCTGCTACATCTGCTTCTGCCGCATTTCCACCTTGCCAACCCGGCTCAGACGAAATGCCTACATCTTCCCCTTAAGCAACGGGGGCCAAGCCCACATGACTGTGCTTCCGCATGCTTAGCAGGAGCAGACAATAGGCTTTGTACAAACCGCCATTGTGCACTGGTTCAGAGAGTGTCAGAATGCACCTATGTCAGAAATTGCCCTTTGCTCTCAGCCGTGCCATCCATTGCTCTAGAGGTGGAAGGCACAAAGCACTGCCTCCATCCTTCAATTGGAGACAAGCCATAAACTGTCTTGCCTCCAGCTCTTTAGGAAGCTGACAAACAACTCGCTTTCCACAGTCCTGTTACAGCAGACCGGGGAACTTCTCATACAAAGGCAGCTCAAATGGCATTTCTTCCCAGCCCTTAACTCGCAGCTTAGGTCTCCTGCTTCTGCCGCAATTCCACCTTGCCAACCCGGCTCAGATGACATGCCTACATCTTCCCCTGAAGCAACTGGGCTGAGTCCCCAATGATTGAGCGTCCACGTGCTTAGGAGGCGATAGACTGCACGCGTTTTTCCAACCACCATTGCGCACTGCTGGAGAGAGTGTCGGAAAGCAGCTATGTCAGAAAGACAGCTTTGCTCTCAGCCGTGCCCTTCATTGCTCTAGACGTGGAATGCACAAGGCACTGGCTCCCCCCTCAAGGGGCGATAATCCAGAGACCATCTTCCTTCCATCTCTTTAGGAAGCTGAGCAAGAACTCGCTTTCAACAGTGCTCTTTCTGTGTCCTGGCAACATCTCATACAAAGGCAGCTGATATGCCATTTCTTTTCAGCGCTTAACTCGCAGATTTGGAACTTCTGCTCCTGCCACATTTCCACCTTGCCAACCTGGCTCAGACGAAATGTCTACATCTTCCCCTTCAGCAACGGGGACGAGGCCCAGAAGACTGTGCTTCCGCATGCTTAGCAGGAGCAGACAATAGGCTTTTTACAAACCGCCATTGTGCACTGGGCCAGAGAGTGTCAGAATGCACCTATGTCAGAAAGGGCCCTTTGCTCTCAGCCGTGCCCTCCATTGCTCAAGAGGTGGAAGGCACAAAGCACTGCCTCCATCCTTCAATTGGAGACAAGCAGGAACTGGCCTGCTTCCAGCTCTTTGGGAAGCCGGGAAAGCACTCGCATTCCACAGAGCTGTTACAGCATCCTGGGTAAGTCTCATACAAAGGCAGCTGAACACCGTGTCTTTTCAGCCCTTAACTCACCAATCTGCAACATCTGCTTCTGCCACATTTCCACCTTGCCAACCCGGCTCAGACGAAATGCCTACATCTTCCCCTGAAGCGACTGTGCTGATTCCCAAATGATAGAGCATCCACATGCTTAGGAGGTGATAAACTGCATGCCTTTTTCCAACCACCATTTTACACTGCTTAGAGAGCGTCGGAAAGCAGCTATGTCAGAAAGGCCCCTTTGCTCTCAGCCATGCCCTCCATTGCTCTCGAGGTGCAAGGCACAAGGCACTGGTTCTGGATCCACCCCTCAATGGGAGACAAACCACATCTTGGCCTGCTTCCAGCTCTTTAGTAAGTGGAGAAAAAACTCCCTTTCCACAGTGCTCTTACAGCGTCCTTGGAACGTCTCATACAAAGCAGGCTGAACGCCGTTTCTTTTCATCACTTCACTCGCCAGTCTGGGACATCTGCATCCTGCACGTTTCCTCCTTGCCAACCCGGCTCAGGCGAAATGCCTACATCTTCCCATTGAGCAATGGGGATGAGGCCCATAGGATTGTGGTTCCACACTGCTGAGGAGGAGAGAGACAATAGGCTTTTAACTAACCACGAAGTGCAACGGTTGGGATAGTGTCAGAAAGCACCAATGGCAGAAAGACCCCTTTACTCTCAGCCGCGCCCTCCATTGATGTAGAGGTGGAAGGCACAAAGCACTGTCTCCATCCTTCAATGGTAGACAAGCCATAAACTGTCTTGCCTCCAGCTCTTTAGGAAGCTGGGAAAGAACTCGCTTTCCACAGTGCTGTTACAGCATACGAGGAAACTCTCACACAGAGGCAGCTCAAAGGCCATTTCTTCCCAGTGCTTAACTGGCCGCTTTAGGACTTCCGCTTCTTCCACAGTCCCACCTTGCCAACCCGGCACAGACGAAATGCCTACATCTTCCCCTTATGCAACGGGGGCGAAGCCCACATGATTGTGCTGCCACATGCTTAGCAGGAGCAGACAATAGGCTTTTTACAAACCGCCATTGTGCACTGGGTCAGAGAGTGTCAGAATGCACCTATGTCAGAAAGGGCCCTTTGCTCTCAGCCGTGCCCTCCATTGCTCTAGAGGTCGAAGGCACAAAGCACTGCCTCCATCCTTCAATTGGAGATAAGCCATAAACTGTCTTGCCTCCAGCTCTTTAGGAAGCTGACAAACAACTCGCTTTCCACAGTCCTGTTACAGCAGACCGTTGAACTTCTCATACAAAGGCAGCTCAAATGGCATTTCTTCCCATCCCTTAACTCGCAGCTTAGGACTCCTGCTTCTGCCGCAATTCCACCTTGCCAACCCGGCTCAGACGAAATGCCTACATCTTCCCCTGAAGCAACTGGGCTGAGTCCCAAATGATTGAGCGTCCACGTGCTTAGGAGGCGATAGACTGCACGCCTTTTTCCAACCACCATTTTGCACTGCTTTAGAGAGTGTCGGAAAGCAGCTATTTCAGAAAGACCCCTTGGTCTCAGCCGTGCCCTTCATTGCTCTAGACGTGGAATGCACAATGCACTGGCCACCCCCTCAAGGGGCGACAAGCCACAGACCATCTTCCTTCCATCTCTTTAGGAAGCTGAGCAAGAACTCGCTTTCAACAGTGCTCTTTCTGTGTCCTGGCAACATCTCATACACAGGCAGCTGATATGCCATTTCTTTTCAGCGCTTAACTCGCAGATTTGGAACTTCTGCTCCTGCCACATTTCCACCTTGCCAACCCGGCTCAGACGAAATGTCTACATCTTCCCCTTCAGCAACGGGGACGAGGCCCAGATGACTGTGCTTCCGCATGCTTAGCAGGAGCAGACAATAGGCTTTTTACAAACCGCCATTGTGCACTGGGTCAGAGAGTGTCAGAATGCACCTATGTCAGAAAGGGCCCTTTGCTCTCAGCCGTGCCCTCCATTGCTCTAGAGGTGGAAGGCCCAAAGCACTGCCTCCATCCTTCAATTGGAGACAAAGCCAGCAACTGTCCTGCTTCCAGCTCTTTAGGAAGCTGGCAAAGCACTCACATTCCACAGTGCTCTTACAGCGTCCTGGGAACGTCTCATACAAAGGCAGCTGAACACCGTGTCTTTTACAGCCCTTCACTCACCAATCTGCAACGTCTGCTTCTGCCGCATTTCCACCTTGCCAACCCGGCTCAGACGAAATGCCTACATCTTCCCCTGAAGCGACTGTGCTGATTCCCAAATGATTGAGCATCCACATGCTTAGGAGGCGATAAACTGCATGCCTTTTTCCAACCACCATTTTACACTGCTTAGACAGCGTCGGAAAGCAGCTATGTCAGAAAGGCCCCTTTGCTCTCAGCCATGCCCTCCATTGCTCTCGAGTTGGAAGGCACAAGGCACTGGTTGTGGATCCACCCTCAATGGGAGACAAAGCACATCTTGTCCTGTCTCAGGCTCTTTAGGAAGTGGAGAAAAAACTCCCTTTCCACAGTGCTCTTACAGCGTCCAGGGAACATCTCATACAAAGGAGGCTGAACGCCGTTTCTTTTCAGCACTTCACTCGCCAGTCTGGGACATCTGCATCCTGCACGTTTCCACCTTGCCAACCCGTATCAGACGAAATGCCTACGTCTTCCCCTTGAGCAATGGGGATGAGGCCCATAGGATTGTGGTTCCACATGCTGAGGAGGAGAGAGACAATAGGCTTTTAACTAACCACGAAGTGCAACGGTTGGGAGAGTGTCAGAAAGCACCAATGGCAGAAAGGCCCCTTTACTATCAGCCGCGCCCTCCATTGCTGTAGAGGTGGAAGGCACAAAGCACTGCCTCCATAATTCCATGGGAGACAAGCCATAAACTGTCTTGCCTCCAGCTCTTTAGGAATCTGGGAAAGAACTCGGTTTCCACAGTGCTGTTACAGCATACGAGGAAACTCTCATACAGAGGCAGCTCAAACGCCATTTCTTCCCAGTGCTTAACTGGCCTCTTTAGGACTTCCGCTTCTGCCACAGTTCCACCTTGCCAACCCGGCTCAGACGAAATGCCTACATCTTCCCCTTAAGCAACGGGGGTGAAGCCCACATGATTGTGCTGCCACCTGCTTAGCAGGAGCAGACAATAGGCTTTTTACAAACCGCCATTGTGCACTGGGTCAGAGAGTGTCAGAATGCACCTATGTCAGAAGGGGTCCTTTGATCTCAGCCATGCCCTCCATTGCTCTAGAGGTGGAAGGCACAAAGCACTGCCTCCATCCTCCAATTGGAGACAAGCCATAAACTGTCTTGCCTCCAGCTCTTTAGGAAGCTGACAAACAACTCGCTTTCCACAGTCCTGTTACAGCAGACCGGTTAAATTCTCATACAAAGGCTGCTCAAATCGCATTTCTTCCCAGCCATTAACTCGCAGCTTAGGACTCCTGCTTCTGCCGCAATTCCACCTTGCCAACCCGGCTCAGACGAAATGCCTACATCTTCCCCTGAAGCAACTGGGCTGAGTCCCAAATGATTGAGCGTCCACGTGCTTAGGAGGCGATAGACTGCACGCCTTTTTCCAACCACCATTGGGCACTGCTGGAGAGAGTGTCGGAAAGCAGTTATGTCAGAAAGACCCCTTTGCTCTCAGCCCTGCCCTTCATTGCTCTAGGCGTGGAATGCACAAGGCACTGGCTCCCCCCCTCAGGGGGCGACAAGCCACAGACCACTTCCATCCATCTCTTTAGGAAGATGAGCAAGAACTCGCTTTCAACAGTGCTCTTTCTGTGTCCTGGCAACATCTCATACAAAGGCAGCTGATATGCCATTTCTTTTCAGCGCTTAACTCGCAGATTTGGAACTACTGCTCCTGCCACATTTCCACCTTGTCAACCCGGCTCAGACGAAATGTCTACATCTTCCCCTTCAGCAACGGGGACGAGGTCCAGATGACTGTGCTTCCGCATGCTTAGCAGGAGCAGACAATAGGCATTTTACAAACCGCCATTGTGCACTGGGCCAGAGAGTGTCAGAATGCACCTATGTCAGAAAGGGCCCTTTGCTCTCAGCCGTGCCCTCCATTGCTCTAGAGGTGGAAGGCACAAAGAACTGCCTCCATCCTTCAATGGGAGACAAGCCATAAACTGTCTTGCCTCCAGCTCTTTAGGAAGCTGACAAACAACTCGATTTCCACAGTCCTGTTACAGCAGACTGGGGAACTTCTCATACAAAGGCAGCTCAAATGGCATTTCTTCCCAGCCCTTAACTCGCAGCTTAGGACTCCTGATTCTGCCGCAATTCCACCTTGCCAACCCGGCTCAGATGAAATGCCTACATCTTCGCCTGAAGCAACTGGGCTGAGTCCCAAATGATGGAGCGTCCACGTTCTTAGGAGGCGATAGACTGCACGCCTTTTTCCAACCACCATTCTGCACTGCTGGAGAGAGTGTCGGAAAGCAGCTATGTCAGAAAGACCCCTTTGCTCTCAGCCGTGCCCTTCATTGCTCTAGACGTGGAATGCACAATGCACTGGCTCGCCCCCTCAAGGGGCGACAAGCCACAGGCCATCTTCCTTCCATCTCTTTAAGAAGCTGAGCAAGAACTCGCTTTCAACAGTGCTCTTTCTGTGTCGTGGCAAAATCTCATACAAAGGCAGCTGATATGCAGTTTCTTTTCAGCGCTTAACTCGCAGATTTGGAACTTCTGCTCCTGCCACATTTCCACCTGGCCAACCCGGCTCAGACGAAATGTCTACATCTTCCCCTTCAGCAACGGGGACGAGGCCCAGATGACTGTGCTTCCGCATGCTTAGCAGGAGCAGACAATAGTCTTTTTACAAACCGCCATTGTGCACTGGGTCAGAGAGTGTCAGAATGCACCTATGTCAGAAAGGGCCCTTTGCTCTCAGCCGTGCCCTCCATTGCTCTAGAGGTGGAAGGCACAAAGCACTGCCTCCATCCTTCAATTGGAGACAAGCCAGCAACTGGCCTGCTTCCTGCTCTTTAGGAAGCTGGGAAAGCACTCACATTCCACAGTGCTCTTTCAGCGTCCTGGGAACGTCTCATACAAAGGCAGATGAACACCGTGTCTTTCGAGCCCTTAACTCCCCAATCTGCAACATCTGCTTCTGCCGCATTTCCACCTTGCCAACCCGGCTCAGACGAAATGCCTCCATCTTCCCCTGAAGCGACTGTGCTGATTCCCAAATGATTGAGCATCCACATGCTTAGGAGGCGATAAACTGCATGCCTTTTTCCAGCCACCATTTTACACTGCTTAGAGAGCGTCGGAAAGCAGCTATGTCAGAAAGGCCCCTTTGCTCTCAGCCATGCCCTCCATTGCTCTCGAGGTGGAAGGCACACGGCACTGGTTCTGGATCCACCTCTCAATGGGAGACAAATCACATCTTGGCCTGCTTCCAGCTCTTTAGGAAGTGGAGAAGAAACTCCCTTTCCACAGTGCTCTTACAGCGTACTGGGAACATCTCATACTAAGGAGGCTGATCGCCGTTTCTTTTCAGTACTTCACTCGCCAGTCTGGGACATCTGCATCCTGCACGTTTCCACCTTGCCAACGCGGCTCAGACGAAATGCCTGCATCTTCCCCTTGAGCAATGGGGATGAGGCCCATAGGATTGTGGTTCCACATGCTGAGGAGGAGAGAGACAATAGGCTTTTAACTAACCACGAAGTGCAACGCTTGGGAGAGTGTCAGAAAGCACCAATGGCAGAAAGACCCCTTTACTCTCAGCCGCGCCCTCCATTGCTGTAGAGGTGGAAGGCACAAAGCACTGCCTCCATCCTTCAATGGGAGACAAGCCACAATCTGTCTTGCCTCCAGCTCTTTATGAAGCTGGGAAGGAACTCGCTTTCCACAGTGCTGTTACAGCATACGAGGAAACTCTCATACAGAGGCAGCTCAAACGCCATTTCTTCCCAGTGCTTAACTGGCCGCTTTAGGACTTCCGCTTCTGCCAAGGTTCCACCTTGCCAACCCGGCTCAGACGAAATACCTACATCTTCCCCTTAAGCAACGGGGGTGAAGCCCACATGATTGTGCTGCCACATGCTTAGCAGGAGCAGACAATAGGCTTTTTACAAACTGCCACTGTGCACTGGGTCAGAGAGTGTCAGAATGCACCTATGTCAGAAAGGGCCCTTTGCTGTCAGCCGTGCCCTCCATTGCTCTAGAGGTGGAAGGCACAAAGCACTGCCTCCATCCTTCATTTGGAGACAAGCCATAAACTGTCTTGCCTCCAGCTCTTTAGGAAGGTGACAAACAACTCACTTTCCACTGGCCTGTTACAGAAGACCGGGGAACTTCTCATACAAAGGCAGCTCAAATGGCATTTCTTCCCAGTCCTTAACTCGCAGCTTTAGGACTCCTGCTTCTGCCGCAATTCCACCTTGCCAACCCGGCTCAGACGAAATGCCTACATCTTCCCCTGAAGCAACTGGGCTGAGTCCCAAATGATTGAGCATCCACGTGCTTAGGAGGCGATAGACTGCACGCCTTTTTCCAACCACCATTGTGCACTGCTGGAGAGAGTGTCGGAAAGCAGCTATGTCAGAAAGACCCCTTTGCTCTCAGCCGTGCCCTTCATTGCTCTAGACGTGGAATGCACAAGGCACTGGCTCCCCCCCTCAAGGGGCAACAAGCCTCAAACCAACTTCCTTCCATCTGTTTAGGAAGCTGAGCAAGAACTCGCTTTCAACAGTGCTCCTTCTGTGTCCTGGCAACATCTCATACAAAGGCAGCTGATATGCCATTTCTTTTCAGGGCTTAACTCGCAGATTTGGAACTTCTGCTCCTGCCACATTTCCAGGTTGCCAACCCGGCTCAGACAAAATGTCTACATCTTCCCCTTCAGCAACGGGGATGAGGCGCAGATGACTGTGCTTCCGCATGCTTAGCAGGAGCAGACAATAGGCTTTTTACAAACTGCCATTGTGCACTGGGTCAGAGAGTGTCAGAATGCACCTATGTCAGAAAGGGCCCTTTGCTCTCAGCCGTGCCCTCCATTGCTCTAGAGGTGGAAGGCACAAAGCACTGCCTCCATCCTTCAATTGGAGACAAGCCAGCAACTGGCCTGCTTCCAGCTCTTTAGGAAGCTGGGAAAGCACTCGCATTCCACAGTGCTCTTACAGCGTCCTGGGAACGTCTCATACACAGGCAGCTGAACACCGTGTCTTTTCAGCCCCTAACTCACCAACCTGCAACATCTGCTTCTGCCGCATTTCCACCTTGCCAACCCGGCTCAGACGAAATGCCTACATCTTCCCCTGAAGCGACTGTGCTGATTCCCAAATGATTGAGCATCCACATGCTTAGGAGGCGATAAACTGCATGCCTTTTTCCAACCACCATTTTACACTGCTTAGAGAGCGTTGGAAGGCAGCTATGTCAGAAAGGCCCCTTTGCTCTCAGCCATGCCCTCCATTGCTCTCGAGGTGGAAGGCACAAGGCACTGGTTCTGGATCCACCCCTCAATGGGAGACAAACCACATCTTGGCCTGCTTCCAGCTCTTTAGGAATTGGAGACAAATCTCCCTTTCCACAGTGCTCTTACAGCGTCCTGGGAACATCTCATACAAAGGAGGCTGAACGCCGTTTCTCTTCAGCACTTCACTCGCCAGTCTGGGACATCTGCATCCTGCACGTTTCCACCTTGCCAACCCGGCTCAGACGAAATGCCTACATCTTCCCCTTGAGCAATGGGGATGAGGCCCATAGGATTGTGGTTCCACATGCTGAGGAGGAGAGAGACAATAGGCTTTTAACTAACCACGAAGTGCAATGGTTGGGAGAGTGTCAGAAAGCACCAATATCAGAAAGACCCCTTTACTCTCAGCCGCGCCCTCCATTGCTGTAGAGGTGGAAGGCACAAGGCACTGCCTCCCTCCTTCAACGGGAGACAAGCCATAAACTGTCTTGCCTCCAGCTCTTTAGGAAGCTGGGAAAGAACTCGCTTTCCACAGTGCTCTTACAGCATATGAGGAAACTCTCATGCAGAGGCAGCTCGGACGCCATTTCTCCCCTGTGCTTAACTGGCCGCTTTAGGACTTCCGCTTCTGCCACCGTTCCACCTTGCCAACCCGGCTAAGACAAAATGCCTACATCTTCCCCTTAAGCAACGGGGGCGAAGCCCACATGATTGTGCTGCCACATGCTTCGCAGAAGCAGACAATGGGCTTTTTACAAACCGCCATTGTGCACTGGGTCAGAGAGTGTCAGAATGCACCCATGTCAGAAAGGGCCCTTTGCTCTCAGCCGTGCCTTCCATTGTTCTAGAGGTGGAAGGCACAAAGCACTGCCTCCATCCTTCAATGGGAGACCAGCCATAAACTGTCTTGCCTCCAGCTCTTTAGGAAGCTGGGAAGGAACTCGCTTTCCACAGTGCTGTTACAGCATACGAGGAAACTCTCATACAGAGGCAGCTCCAACGCCATTTCTTCCCTGAGATTAACTGGCCGCTTTAGGACTTCCGCTTCTTCCACAGTTCCACCTTGCCAGCCCGGCTCAGACGAAATGCCTACATCTTCCCCTTAAGCAGCGGGGGCGGATCCCAAATGATTCTGCTTCCACATGCTTTCCCGGAGTAGACAATAGGCTTTTTACAAACCGCCATTGTGCACTGGGTCAAAGAGTGTCAGAATGCACCTATGTCAGAAGGGGTCCTTTGCTCTCAGCCATGCCCTCTATTGCTCTAGAGGTGGAAGGCACAAAGCACTGCCTCCATCCTCCAATTGGAGACAAGCCATAAACTGTCTTGCCTCCAGCTCTTTAGGAAGCTGACAGACAACTCGCTTTCCACAGTCCTGTTACAGCAGACCGGTTAAATTCTCATACAAAGGCTGCTCAAATGGCATTTCTTCCCAGCCTATAACTCGCAGCTTAGGACTCCTGCTTCTGCCGCAATTCCACCTTGCCAACCCGGCTCAGACGAAATGCCTACATCTTCCCCTGAAGCAACTGCGCTGAGTCCCAAATGATTGAGCGTCCACGTGCTTAGGAGGCGATAGACTGCACGCCTTTGTCCAACCACCATTGTGCACTGCTGGAGAGAGTGTCGGAAAGCAGTTATGTCAGAAAGACCCCTTTGCTCTCAGCCCTGCCCTTCATTGCTCTAGACGTGGAATGCACAAGGCACTGGCTCCCCCCCTCAGGGGGCGACAAGCCACAGACCATCTTCCATCCATCTCTTTAGGAAGCTGAGCAAGAACTCGCTTTCAACAGTGCTCTTTCTGTGTCCTGGCAACATCTTATACAAAGGCAGCTGATATGCCATTTCTTTTCAGCGCTTAACTCGCAGATTTGGAACTTCTGCTCCTGCCACATTTCTACCTTGTCAACCAGCTCAGACGAAATGTCTACATCTTCCCCTTCAGCAACGGGGATGATGCACAGATGACTGTGCTTCCGCATGCTTAGCAGGAGCAGACAATAGGCTTTCTACAAGCCGCCATTGTGCACTGGGTCAGAGAGTGTCAGAATGCACCTATGTCAGAAGGGGCTCTTGGCTCTCAGCCGTCCCCTCCATTGCTATAGAGGTGGAAGGCACAAAGCACTGCCTCCATCCTTCAATTGGAGACAAGCCAGCAACTGGCCTGCTTCCAGCTCTTTAGGAAGCTGGGAAAGCACTCGCATTCCACAGTGCTCTTACAGCGTCCTGGGAACGTCTCATAAAAATGCAGCTGAACACCGTGTCTTTTCAGCCCTTAACACACCAATCTGCAACATCTGCTTCTGCCGCTTTTCCACCTTCCCAAAACGGCTCAGACGAAATGCCTACATCTTCCCCTGAAGCGACTGTGCTGATTCCCAAATGATTGAGCATCCACATGCTTAGGTGGCGATAAACTGCATGCCTTTTTCCAACCACCATTTTACACTGCTTAGAGAGCGTCTGAAAGCAGCTATGTCAGAAAGGCTCCTTTGCTCTCAGCCATGCCCTACATTGCTCTCGAGGTGGAAGGCACAAGGCACTGGTTGTGGATCCACCCCTCAATGGGAGACAAACCACATCTTGGCCTGCTTCCAGCTCTTTAGGAAGTGGAGAAGAAACTCCCTTTCCACAGTGCTCTTACAGCGTCCTGGGAACAGCTCATACAAAGGAGGCTGAACGCCGTTTCTTTTCAGCACTTCACTCGCCAGTCTGGGACATCTGCATCCTGCACGTTTCCACCTTGCCAACCCGGCTCAGGCGAAATGCCTACATCTTCCCCTTGAGCAATGGGGATGAGGCCCATAGGATTGTGGTTCCACATGCTGAGGAGCAGAGAGACAATAGGCTTTTAACTAAGCACGAAGTGCAACGGTTGGGAGAGTGTCAGAATGCACCTATGTCAGAAAGGGCCCTTTGCTCTCAGACGTGCCCTCCATTGCTCTAGAGGTGGAAGGCAGAAAGCACTGCCTCCATCCTTCAATTGGAGACAAGCCATAAACTGTCTTGCCTCCAGCTCTTTAGGAAGCTGACAAGCAACTCGCTTTCCACAGTCCTGTTATAGCAGACCGGCGATCTTCTCATACAAAGGCAGCTCAAATGGCATTTCTTCCCAGCCCTTAACACGCAGCTTTAGGACTCCTGCTTCTGCCGCAATTCCACCTTGCCAACCCGGCTCAGACGAAATGCCTACATCTTCCCCTGAAGCAACTGGGCTGAGTCCCAAATTATTGAGCGTCCTCATGCTTAGGAGGCGATAGACTGCACGCCTTTCTCCAACCACCATTGTGCACTGCTGGAGAGAGTGTCGGAAAGCAGCTATGTCAGAAAGACCCCTTTGCTCTCAGCCGTGCCCTTCATTGCTCTAGACGTGGAATGCACAATGCACTGGCTCACCCCTCAAGGGGCGACAATCCAGAGACCATCTTCCTTCCATCTCTTTAGGAAGCTGAGCAAGAACTCTCTTTCAGCAGTGCTCTTTCTGTGTCCTGGCAATATCTCATACACAGGCAGCTGATATGCCATTTCTTTTCAGCGCTTAACTCGCAGATTTGGAACTTCTGCTCCTGCCACATTTCCACCTTGCCAACCCGGCTCAGGCGAAATGTCTACATCTTCCCCTTCAGCAACGGGGACGAGGTCCAGATGACTGTGCTTCCGCATGCTTAGCAGGAGCAGACAATAGGCTTTTTACAAACCGCCATTGTGCACTGGGCCAGAGAGTGTCAGAATGCACCTATGTCAGAAAGGGCCCTTTGCTCTCAGCCGTGCCCTCCATTGCTCTAGATGTGGAAGGCACAAAGCACGTGCCAATGACCCCGGAAGCACCTGCCGAGCACGCCGGAACCACCTGCTCGACTCGCCAGAACCACCTGCCGGACACGCAAAAATCACCTGCCGGCTACGCCACAACCAGTTGGGGAACACTTCGGAATCACCTGCCGGGCTTGCTGGAACCACCTGCCGGTCATGCCAAAATCACCTGCCAACTACGCCAGTACCACTTGGCGGACACTGTGGAAACACCTGTCGGGCCGGCCGGAACCACATCTCAGACGTGCCAGAACCATGTGCATGAGATGCTGGAACCACACCCCGAACAGACGGATACCACCTGCCAGAACCGCCTGAACCACCTGCTGAGCACGCTGGAAACACCTGCTCGACTCACCGGTACCACCTCCCTGACACGCCAAAATCACATGCTGGGTATGCCAGAACCACTTGGCGGACACTCCGGAATCATCTGCCGGACGTGCCGGAACCAGCTCTCAGACACACCAGAACCAAGTGCCGGAGATGCCGGAAGCACCTGCCGAGCATGCCGGAACCACCTGCTCCACTCGCCAGAAACACCTGCCGGACACGCCAAAATCACCTGCCGGGTACGCCACAACCACCTGGCGGACACTACGGAATCACCTGCCGCGCATGCCGGAACCACCTCTCAGACGTGCCGGAAGCACGTGCCAGACACGCCGGAAACACCTACCGGACAGACCGGAACCACCTGCCAAGAACGCCGGAGCAACCTGTTCGACTCGCTGGAACCACCTGCCGGATAGGCCAATATCAACTGCTGGGTATGCCAGAACCACCTGGGGGACAGTCCGGGATCACCTGCCACCCATGGCGGAACCACATCTCAGACGTACCAGAACCACCTGCCGGAGAAGCTGGAAACACGTCCTGGACAGACTGGAACCACCTGACGGCCATGCCTGAACCACCTGCCGAGCACGGCGGAATCACCTGCCGGACACGCCAAAATCACCTGCCCGCTACACCAGCACCGCTTCGGGGACAAGCCGGAATCACGTGAGGGGCATGCCGGCACAGCCTCTCAGACTGAACCTCGTGCCAGAAACCACAGAACCACCTGCCGGACAGACCGGAACCACCTGCCGGACACGCCGGAACCACCGGCTCGACCCGCCGGAACGACAGCTGGCCGTGCAAAATCACCTGCCGGCTACGCCGGAAACACTTGGCGAACACTCCGGAATCACCTGCCGGGCATGCCGGAACCACCTCTGAGATATGCCAGAACCACGTGCCAATGACCCCGGAAGCACCTGCCGAGCACGCCGGAACCACCTGCTCGACTCGCCAGAACCACCTGCCGGACACGCAAAAATCACCTGCCGGCTACGCCACAACCAGTTGGGGAACACTTCAGAATCACCTGCCGGGCTTGCTGGAACCACCTGCCGGTCATGCCAAAATCACCTGCCAACTACGCCAGTACCACTTGGGGGACACTGTGGAAACACCTGTCGGGCCGGCTGGAACCACATCTCAGACATGCCAGAACCATGTGCATGAGATGCTGGAACCACACCCCGAACAGACGGAAAACACCTGCCAGACCCGTCTGAACAACCTGCCGAGCACGCCGGAGGCACCTGCTCGACTCGCCGGAACCACCTACCTGACATGCCCAAATCACCAGCCGGGTATGCCAGAACCACTTGGCGGACACTCCGGAATCATCTGCCGGACATGCAGGAACCAGCTCTCAGACACAGCAGAACCACGTGCCGGACACGATGGAATCACCTACCGGACAGACCGGAACCACCTGCTGAGCACGCCGGAGCCACCTGTTCGACTCACTGGAACCACATGCCGGACAGGCCAATATCAACTGCTGGCTATGCCAGAACCACCTGGGGGACGGTCCGGAATCACCTGCCAGCCATGGCGGAACCACCTCTCAGACGTACCAGAACCACCTGCCGGAGAAGCTGGAAACACGTCCTGGACAGTCTGGAACCACCTGCCAGCCAAGCCTGAACCACCTGCCAAGCACAACGGAACAACCTGCCAGACACGCCAAAATCACCTGCGTGTTATGCCAGGACCACTTGGAGGACTCTCTGGGATGACCTGCCGGGCATGCCGGAACCACCTCTCAGACGTGCCAGAACCATGTGGCGGACAGTCCAGAATCACCTGTTGGGCATGCGCAACCACCTCTGAGACGTACCAGAACCACATGCCGTGCAGGCTGGAACCACCTACCGGACAGACCGGAATCACCTTTCGGGCATGCCGGAACCACCTGTCAGATGTACCAGAAACACATGCCGGAGACGCCGGAAGCACCTGCCAAGCACGTTCTAACCACCTGCTCAACTCGCCTGAACCACCTGCCGGACATGCCAAAATCACCTGCCGACTATGCCAGAACCACTTGGCGAACACTCCGGAATCACTTGCCTGGCATGCAGGAACCACCTCTCAGACATGCCACAACCACGTGCCAATGACCCCGGAAGCACCAGCCGAGCACGCCGGAACCACCTGCTCGACTCGCCAGAACCACCTGCCGATCACGCAAAAATCACCTGCCGGCTACGCCACAACCAGTTGGTGAACACTTTGGAATCACCTGCCAGGCTTGCTGGAACCACCTGCCAGTCATGCCAAAATCACCTGCCAACTACGCCAGAACCGCTTGGCGGACACTGCGGAAACACCTGTCGGGCCGGCTGGAACCACATCTCAGACGTGCCAGAACCATGTGGCGGACAGTCCGGAATAACCTGTTGGGCATACGCAACCACCTCTGACACGGACCAAAACCACGTGCCGTGCACGCCGGAACCACCTACCGGACAGACCGGAATCAACCTTTGTTCATGCCGGAACCACCAGTCAGATGTGCCAGAAACACGTGCCGGAGACCCCGGAAGCACCTGCCGAGCACGTCGCAACCACGTACTCAACTCGCCTGAACCACCTGCCGGACACGCCAAAATCACCTGCCCGCTACACCAGCACCACTTCGGGGACAAGCTGGAATCACGTGAGGGGCATGCCGGCACAGCCTCTCAGACTGAACCTCGTGCCGGACACCACAGAACCACCTGCCGGACAGACCGGAACCACCTGCCGGACACGCCGGAACCACCGGCTCGACCCGCCGGAACGACTGCTGGACGTGCAAAATCACCTGGCGGCTACGCCGGAAACACTTGGCGAACACTCCGGAATCACCTGCCGGGCATGCCGGAACCACCTCTGAGATATGCCAGAACCACGTGCCAATGACCCCGGAAGCACCTGCCGAGCACGCCGGAACCACCTGCTCGACTCGCCAGAACCACCTGCCGGACACGCAAAAATCACCTGCCGGCTACGCCACAACCAGTTGGGGAACACTTCGGAATCACCTGCCGGGCTTGCTGGAACCACCTGCCGGTCATGCCAAAATCACCTGCCAACTACGCCAGTACCACTTGGGGGACACTGTGGAAACACCTGTCGGGCCGGCTTGAACCACATCTCAGACATGCCAGAACCATGTGCATGAGATGCTGGAACCACACCCCGAACAGACGGAAAACACCTGCCAGACCCGTCTGAACAACCTGCCGAGCACGCCGGAGGCACCTGCTCGACTCGCCGGAACCACCTACCTGACATGCCCAAATCACCAGCCGGGTATGCCAGAACCACTTGGCGGACACTCCGGAATCATCTGCCGGACATGCCGGAACCAGCTCTCAGACACACCAGAACCACGTGCCGGAGACGCCGGAAGCACCTGCCGAGCATGCCGGAGCCACCTGCTCGACTCGCCAGAAACACCTGCTGGACACGCCAAAATCACCTGCCGGGTACGCCAGAACCACCTGGCGGACACTCCGAAATCACCTGTCGCTCATGCCAGAACCACCTCTAAGACGTGCCGGAAGCACGTGCCGGACACACCGGAATCACCTACCGGACAGACCGGAACCACATGCCGAGAACGCCGGAACCACCTGTTCGACTCGCTGGAACCACCTGCCGGACAGGCCAATATCAACTGCTGGCTATGCCAGAACCACCTGGGGGACGGTCCGGAATCACCTGCCAGCCCTGGCGGAACCACTTCTCAGACGTACCAGAGCCACCTGCCGGAGAAGCTGGAAACACGTCCTGGACAGTCTGGAACCACCTGCCGGCCAAGCCTGAACCACCTGCCAAGCACAACGGAACAACCTGCCAGACACGCCAAAATCACCTGCGTGTTATGCCAGGACCACTTGGAGCACTCAATGGGATGACCTGCCGGGCATGCCGGAACCACCTCTCAGACGTGCCAGAACCATGTGGCGGACAGTCCGGAATCACCTGTTGTGCATGCGCAACCACCTCTGAGACGTACCAGAACCACATGCCGTGCAGGCTGGAACCACCTACCGGACAGACCGGAATCACCTTTCGGGCATGCCGGAACCACCTGTCAGATGTGCCAGAAACACGTGCCGGAGACGCCGGAAGCACCTGCCAAGCACGTTGGAACCACCTGCTCAACTCGCCTGAACCACCTGCCGGACATGCCAAAATCACCTGCCGAGTATGCCAGAACCACTTGGCGAACACTCCGGAATCACTTGCCGGGCATGCAGGAACCACCTCTCAGACATGCCAGAACCCCGTGCCAATGACCCCGGAAGCACCAGCCGAGCACGCCGGAACCACCTGCTCGACTCGCCAGAACCATCTGCCGATCACGGAAAAATCACCTGCCGGCTACGCCACAACCAGTTGGTGAACACTTTGGAATCACCTGCCAGCCTTGCTGGAACCACCTGCCGGTCATGCCAAAATCACCTGCCAACTACGCCAGTACCACTTGGCGGACACTGTGGAAACACCTGTCGGGCCGGCCGGAACCACATCTCAGACGTGCCAGAACCATGTGCATGAGATGCTGGAACCACACCCCGAACAGACGGAAAACACATGCCAGACCCGTCTGAACAACCTGCCGAGCACGCCGGAGCCACCTGCTCGACTCGTCGGAACCACCAACCTGACATGCCCAAATCACCAGCCGGGTATGCCAGAATCACTTGGCAGACACTCCGGAATCATCTGCCGGACATGCCGGAACCAGCACTCAGACACACCAGAACCACGTGCCGGAGAGGCCGGAAGCACCTGCCGAGCATGCCGGAGCCACCTGCTCGACTCGCCAGAAACACCTGCCGGACACGCCAAAATCACCTGCTGGGTACGCCAGAACCACCTGGCGGACACTCCGAAATCACCTGTCGCTCATGCCGGAACCACCTCTAAGACGTGCCGGAAGCACGTGCCGGACACGCCGGAATCGCCTACCGGACAGACCGGAACCACCTGCCGAGAACGCCGGAACCACCTGTTCGACTCGCTGGAACCACCTGCCGGACAGGCCAATATCAACTGCTGGCTATGCCAGAACCACCTGGGGGATGGTCCGGGATCACCTGCCAGCCATGGCGGAACCACCTCTCAGACGTACCAGAACCACCTGCCGGAGAAGCTGGAAACACGTCCTGGACAGTCTGGAACCACCAGCCGGCCAAGCCTGAACCACCTGCCAAGCACAACGGAACAACCTGCCAGACACGCCAAAATCACCTGCGTGTTATGCCAGAACCACTTGGAGGACTCTCTGGGATGACCTGCCGGGCATGCCGGAACCACCTCTCAGAAGTGCCAGAACCATGTGGCAGACAGTCCGGAATCACCTGATGGGCATGCGCAACCACCTCTGAGACGTACCAGAACCACATGCCGTGCAGGCTGGAACCACCTACCGGACAGACCGGAATCACCCTCCGAGCACGCCGGAACCACCTGCTCGACTCGCCAGAACCACCTGCCGATCACGCAAAAATCACCTGCCAGCTACGCCACAACCAGTTGGTGAACACTTTGGAATCACCTGCCAGGCTTGCTGGAACCACCTGCCAGTCATGCCAAAATCACCTGCCAACTACGCCAGAACCGCTTGGCGGACACTGCGGAAACACCTGTCGGGCCGGCTGGAACCACATCTCAGACGTGCCAGAAACGTGTTCATGAGATTCTGGAACCACACCCCGAACAGACGGATACCACCTGCCAGAACCGCCTGAACCACCTGCTGAGCACGCCGGAACCACCTGCTCGACTCACCGGTACCACCTCCCTGACACGCCAAAATCACCTGCTGGGTATGCCAGAACCACTTGGCGGACACTCCGGAATCATCTGCCGGACATGCCGGAACCAGCTCTCAGACACCAGAACCAAGTGCCGGAGACGCCGGGAGCACCTGCCGAGCATGCCGGAGCCACCTGCTCGACTCGCCAGAAACACCTGCTGGACACGCCAAAATCACCTGCCGGGTACGCAAGAACCACCTGGCGGACACTACGGAATCACCTGCCGCGCATGCCGGAACCACCTCTCAGACGTGCCGGAAGCACGTGCCGGACACGCCGGAAACACCTACCGGACAGACCGGAACCACCTGCCAAGAACGCCGGAGCCACCTGTTCGACTCGCTGGAACCACCTGCCGGACAGGCCAATATCAACTGCTGGCTATGCCAGAACCACCTGGGGGACAGTCCGCGATCACCTGCCAGCCATGGCGGAACCACCTCTCAGACGTACCAGAACCACCTGCCGGAGAAGCTGGAAACACGTCCTGCACAGACTGGAACCACGTGACGGCCATGCCTGAACCACCTGCCGAGCACGGCGGAACCACCTGCCGGACACGCCAAAATCACCTGCGGGCTACGCCTGAACCACTTGGACGACTCTCCGAAATGACCTGCCTGGCATGTTGGAACCACCTCTCAGACGTGCCAGAAGCACGTGGCGGACAGTCCGGAATCACCTGTTGGGCATACGCAACCACCTCTGAGACGTACCAGAACCACGTGCCGTGCACGCCGGAACCACCTACCGGACAGACCGGAATCCACTTTTGGGCATGCCGCAACCACCAGTCACATGTGCCAGAAACACGTGCCGGAGACGCCGGAAGCACCTGCCGAGCACGTCGCAACCACCTGCTCAACTCGCCTGAACCACCTGCCGGACACGCCAAAATCACCTGCCCGCTACACCAGCACCAATTCGGGGACAAGCCGGAATCACCTGAGGGGCATGCCGGCACAGCCTCTCAGACTGAACGTCGTGCCGGATACCACAGAACCACCTGCCGGACAGACCGGAACCACCTGCCGGACACGCCGGAACCACCGGCTCGACCCGCCGGAACGACCGCTGGACATGCAAAATCACCTGCCGGCTACGCCGGAAACACATGGCGAACACTCCGGAATCACCTGCCGGGCATGCCGGAACCACCTCTCAGATATGCCAGAACCACGTGCCAATGACCCCGGAAGCACCTGCCGAGCACGCCGGAACAACCTGCTCGACTCGCCAGAACCACCTGCCGATCACGCAAAAATCACCTGCCGGCTACGCCACAACCAGTTGGGGAACACTTCGGAATCACCTGCCGGGCTTGCTGGAACCACCTGCCGGTCATGCCAAAATCACCTGCCAACTACGCCAGTACCACTTGGCGGACACTGTGGAAACACCTGTCGGGCCGGCCGGAACCACATCTCAGACGTGCCAGAACCATGTGCATGAGATGCTGGAACCACACCCCGAACAGACGGAAAACACCTGCCAGACCCGTCTGAACAACGTGCCGAGCACGCCGGAGCCACCTGCTCGACTCGCCGGAACCACCTACCTGACATGCGCAAATCACCAGCCGGGTATGCCAGAACCACTTGGCGGACACTCCGGAATCATCTGCTGGACATGCCGGAACCAGCTCTCAGACACACCAGAGCCACGTGCCGGAGACGCCGGAAGCACCTGCCGAGCATGCCGGAGCCACCTGCTCGACTCGCCAGAAACACCTGCCGGACACGCCAAAATCACCTGCCGGGTACGCCAGAACCACCTGGCGGACACTCCGAAACCACCTGTCGCGCATGCCGGAACCACCTCTCAGACGTGCCGGAAGCACGTGCCGGACACGCCGGAATCACCTACCGGACAGACCGGAACCACCTGACGAGCACGCCGGAGCCACCTGTTCGACTCGCTGGAACCACCTGCCGGACAGGCCAATATCAACTGCTGGCTATGCCAGAACCACCTGGGGGACGGTCCGGAATCACCTGCCAGCCATGGCGGAACCACCTCTCAGACGTACCAGAACCACCTGCCGGAGAAGCTGGAAACACGTCCTGGACAGTCTGGAACCACCTGCCGGCCAAGCCTGAACCACCTGCCAAGCACAACGGAACAACCTGCCAGACACGCCAAAATCACCTGCGTGTTATGCCAGAACCACTTGGAGGACTCTCTGGGATGACCTGCCGGGCATGCCGGAACCACCTCTCAGAAGTGCCAGAACCATGTGGCGGACAGTCCGGAATCACCTGTTGGGCATGCGCAACCACCTCTGAGACGTACCAGAACCACATGCCGTGCAGGCTGGAACCACCTACCGGACAGACCGGAATCACTTTTCGGGCATGCCGGAACCACCTGTCAGATGTGCCAGAAACACGTGCCGGAGACGCCGGAAGCACCTGCCAAGCACGTTGGAACCACCTGCTCAACTCGCCTGAACCACCTGCCGGACATGCCAAAATCACCTGCCGACTATGCCAGAACCACTTGGCGAACACTCCGGAATCACTTGCCGGGCATGCAGGAACCACCTCTCAGACATGCCAGAACCCCGTGCCAATGACCCCGGAAGCCCCAGCCGAGCACGCCGGAACCACCTGCTCGACTCGCCAGAACCACCTGCCGATCACGCAAAAATCACCTGCCTGCTACGCCACAACCAGTTGGTGAACACTTTGGAATCACCTGCCAGGCTTGCTGGAACCACCTGCCAGTCATGCCAAAATCACCTGCCAACTACGCCAGAACCGCTTGGCGGACACTGCGGAAACACCTGTCGGGCCGGCCGGAACCACATCTCAGACGTGCCAGAAACGTGTTTATGAGATGCTGGAACCACACCCCGAACAGACGGATACCACCTGCCAGAACCGCCTGAACCACCTGCTGAGCACGCCGGAACCACCTGCTCGACTCACCGGTACCACCTCCCTGACACGCCAAAATCACCTGCTGGGTATGCCAGAACCACTTGGCGGACACTCCGGAATCATCTGCCGGACATGCCGGAACCAGCTCTCAGACACACCAGAACCAAGTGCCGGAGACGCCGGAAGCACCTGCCGAGCATGCCGGAGCCACCTGCTCGACTCGCCAGAAACACCTGCCGGACACGCCAAAATCACCAGCCGGGTATGCCAGAACCACCTGGCGGACACTATGGAATCACCTGCCGCGCATGCCGGAACCACCTCTCAGACGTACCGGAAGCACGTGCCAGACACGCCGGAAACACCTACCGGACAGACCGGAAACACCTGCCAAGAACGCCGGAGCCACCTGTTCGACTCGCTGGAACCACCTGCCGGACAGGCCAATATCAACTGCTGGCTATGCCAGAACCACCTGGGGGACAGTCCGGGATCACCTGCCAGCCATGGCGGAACCACCTCTCAGACGTACCAGAACCACCTGCCGGAGAAGCTGGAAACACGTCCTGGACAGACTGGAACCACGTGATGGCCATGCCTGAACCACCTGCCGAGCACGGCGGAACCACCTGCCGGACACGCCAAAATCACCTGCGGGCTACGCCAGAACCACTTGGACGACTCTCCGAAATGACCTGCCGGGCATGTTGGAACCACCTCTCAGACGTGCCAGAAGCACGTGACGGACAGTCCGGAATCACCTGTTGGGCATACGCAACCACCTCTGAGACGTACCAGAACCACGTGCCGTGCACGCCGGAACCACCTACCGGACAGACCGGAATCCACTTTTGGGCATGCCGGAACCACCAGTCAGATGTGCCAGAAACATGTGCCGGAGACGCCGGAAGCACCTGCCGAGCACGTCGCAACCACCTGCTCAACTCGCCTGAAGCACCTGCCGGACACGCCAAAATCACCTGCCCGCTACACCAGCACCACTTCTGGGACAAGCCGGAATCACGTGAGGGGAATGCCGGCACAGCCTCTCAGACTGAACCTCGTGCCGGACACCACAGAACCACCTGCCGGACAGACCGGAACCACCTGCCGGACACGCCGGAACCACCGGCTCGACCCGCCGGAACGACTGCTGGACATGCAAAATCACCAGCCGGCTACGCCGGAAACACTTGGCGAACACTCCGGAATCACCTGCCGGGCATGCCGGAACCACCTCTCAGATATGCCAGAACCACGTGCCAATGACCCCAGAGGCACCTGCCGAGCACGCCGGAACCATCTGCTCGACTCGCCAGAACCACCTGCCGGACACGCAAAAATCACCTGCCGGCTACGCCACAACCAGTTGGGGAACACTTCGGAATCACCTGCCGGGCTTGCTGGAACCACCTGCCGGTCATGCCAAAATCACCTGCCAACTACGCCAGTACCACTTGGCGGACACTGTGGAAACACCTGTCGGGCCGGCCGGAACCACATCTCAGATGAGCCAGAACCATGTGCATGAGATGCTGGAACCACACCCCGAACAGACGGAAAACACCTGCCAGACCCGTCTGAACAACCTGTCGAGCACGCTGGAGCCACCTGCTCGACTCGCCGGAACCACCTACCTGACATGCCCAAATCACCAGCCGGGTATGCCAGAACCACTTGGCGGACACTCCGGAATCATCTGCCGGACATGCCGGAACCAGCTCTCAGACACACCAGAACCACGTGCCGGAGACGCCGGAAGCACCTGCCGAGCATGCCGGAGCCACCGGCTCGACTCGCCAGAAACACCTGCCGGACACGCCAAAATCACCTGCCGGGTACGCCAGAACCACCTGGCGGACACTCCGAAACCACCTGTCGCGCATGCCGGAACCAACTCTCAGACGTGCCGGAAGCACGTGCCGGACACACCGGAATCACCTACCGGACAGACCGGAACCACCTGCCGAGCACGCCGGAGCCACCTGTTCGACTCGCTGGAACCACCTGCCGGACAGGCCAATATCAACTGCTGGCTATGCCAGAACCACCTGGGGGACGGTCCGGAATCACCTGCCAGCCCTGGCGGAACCACCTCTCAGACGTACCAGAACCACCTGCCGGAGAAGCTGGAAACACGTCCTGGACAGTCTGGAACCACCTGCCGGCCAAGCCTGAACCACATGCCAAGCACAACGGAACAACCTGCCAGACACGCCAAAATCACCTGCGTGTTATGCCAGAACCACTTGGAGGACTCAATGGGATGACCTGCCGGGCATGCCGGAACCACCTCTCAGACGTGCCAGAACCATGTGGCGGACAGTCCGGAATCACCTGTTGGGCATGCGCAACCACCTCTGAGACGTACCAGAACCACATGCCGTGCAGGCTGGAACCACCTACCGGACAGACCGGAATCACCTTTCGGGCATGCCGGAACCACCTGTCAGATGTGCCAGAAACACGTGCCGGAGACGCCGGAAGCACCTGCCAAGCACGTTGGAACCACCTGCTCAACTCGCCTGAACCACCTGCCGGACATGCCAAAATCACCTGCCGACTATGCCAGAACCACTTGGCGAACACTCCGGAATCACTTGCCGGGCATGCAGGAACCACCTCTCAGACATGCCAGAACCCCGTGCCAATGACCCCGGAAGCACCAGCCGAGCACGCCGGAACCACCTGCTCGACTCGCCAGAACCACCTGCCGATCACGCAAAAATCACCTGCCGGCTACGCCACAACCAGTTGGGGAACACTTTGGAATCACCTGCCAGGCTTGCTGGAACCACGTGCCAGTCATGCCAAAATCACCTGCCAACTACGCCAGAACCGCTTGGCGGACACTGCGGAAACACCTGTCGGGCCGGCTGGAACCACATCTCATACGTGCCAGAAACGTGTTCATGAGATGCTGGAACCACACCCCGAACAGACGGATACCACCTGCCAGAACCGCCTGAACCACCTGCTGAGCACGCCGGAACCACCTGCTCGACTCACCGGTACCACCTCCCTGACACGCCAAAATCACCTGCTGGGTATGCCAGAACCACTTGGCGGACACTCCGGAATCATCTGCCGGACATGCCGGAACCAGCTCTCAGACACACCAGAACCAAGTGCCGGAGACGCCGGAAGCACCTGCCGAGCATGCCGGAGCCACCTGCTCGACTCGCCAGAAACACCTGCCGGACACGCCAAAATCACCAGCCGGGTATGCCAGAACCACCTGGCGGACACTACGGAATCACCTGCCGCGCATGCCGGAACCACCTCTCAGACGTGCCGGAAGCACGTGCCAGACACGCCGGAAACACCTACCGGACAGACCGGAACCACCTGCCAAGAACGCCGGAGCCACCTGTTCGACTCGCTGGAACCACCTGCCGGACAGGCCAATATCAACTGCTGGCTATGCCAGAACCACCTGGGGGACAGTCCGTGATCACCTGCCAGCCATGGCGGAACCACCTCTCAGACGTACCAGAACCACCTGCCGGAGAAGCTGGAAACACGTCCTGGACAGACTGGAACCACGTGATGGCCATGCCTGAACCACCTGCCGAGCACGGCGGAACCACCTGCCGGAGACGCCAAAATCACCTGCGGGCTACGCCAGAACCACTTGGACGACTCTCCGAAATGACCTGCCGGGCATGTTGGAACCACCTCTCAGACGTGCCAGAACCACGTGACGGACAGTCCGGAATCACCTGTTGGGCATACGCAACCACCTCTGAGACGTACCAGAACCACGTGCCGTGCACGCCGGAACCACCTACCGGACAGACCGGAATCAACTTTTGGGCATGCCGGAACCACCAGTCAGATGTGCCAGAAACACGTGCCGGAGACGCCGGAAGCACCTGCCGAGCACGTCGCAACCACCTGCTCAACTCGCCTGAAGCACCTGCCGGACACGCCAAAATCACCTGCCCGCTACACCAGCACCACTTCTGGGACAAGCCGGAATCACGTGAGGGGCATGCCGGCACAGCCTCTCAGACAGAACCTCGTGCCGGACACCACAGAACCACCTGCCGGACAGACCGGAACCACCTGCCGGACACGCCGGAACCACCGGCTCGACCCGCCGGAACGACTGCTGGACATGCAAAATCACCAGCCGGCTACGCCGGAAACACTTGGCGAACACTCCGGAATCACCTGCCGGGCATGCCGGAACCACCTCTCAGATATGCCAGAACCACGTGCCAATGACCCCGGAAGCACCTGCCGAGCACGCCGGAACCACCTGCTCGACTCGCCAGAACCACCTGCCGGACACGCAAAAATCACCTGCCGGCTACGCCACAACCAGTCGTGGAACACTCCGGAATCATCTGCCGGACATGCTGGAACCAGCTCTCAGACACACCAGAACCAAGTGCCGGAGACGCCGGAAGCACCTGCCGAGCATGCCGGAGCCACCTGCTGGACTCCCAGAAACACCTGCCGGACACGCCAAAATCACCTGCCGGGTATGCGAGAACCACCTGGCGGACACTACGGAATCACCTGCCGCGCATGACGGAACCACCTCTCAGACGTGCCGGAAGCACGTGCCAGACACGACGGAAACACCTACCGGACAGACCGGAACCACCTGCCGAGCACGCCGGAGCCACCTGTTCGACTCCCTGGAACCACCTGCCGGACAGGCCAATATCAACTGCTATCTATGCCAGAAACACCTGTGGGACGGTCCAGAATCAACTGCCAGCCATGGCGGAACCACCTCTCAGACGTACCAGAACCACCTGCCGGAGCAGCTGGAAACACGTCCTGGACAGACTGGAACCACGTGACGGCCATGCCTGAACCACCTGCCGAGCACGGTGGAACCACCTGCCGGACACACCAAAATCAGCTGCGGGCTACGCCAGAACCACTTGGACGACTCTCCGAAATGACCTGCCGGGCATGTTGGAACCACCTCTCAGACGTGCCAGAAGCACGTGGCGGACAGTCCGGAATCACCTGTTGGGAATACGCAACCACCTCTGACACGTACCAGAACCACGTGCCGTGCACGCCGGAACCACCTACCGGACAGACCGGAATCAACTTTTGGGCATGCCGGAACCACCAGTCAGATGTGCCAGAAACACGTGCCGGTGACGCCGGAAGCACCTGCCGAGCACGTCGCAACCACCTGCTCAACTCGCCTGAACCACCTGCCGGACACGCCAAAATCACCTGCCCTCTACACCAGCTCCGCTTCGGGGACAAGCCGGAATCACGTGAGGGGCATGCCGGCACAGCCTCTCAGACTGAACCTCGTGCCGGACACCACAGAACCACCTGCCGGACAGACCGGAACCACCTGCCGGACACGCCGGAACCACCGGCTCGACCCGCCGGAACGACCGCTGGACATGCAAACTCACCTGCCGGCTACGCCGGAAACACTTGGCGAACACTCCGGAATCACCTGCCGGGCATGCCGGAACCACGTCTCAGATATGCCAGAACCACGTGCCAATGACCCCGGAAGCACCTGCCGAGCAGGCCGGAACCACCTGCTCACTCGCCAGAACCACCTGCCGGACACGCAAAAATCACCTGCCGGCTACGCCACAACCAGTTGGGGACAACTTCTTAATCACCTGCCGGGCTTGCTGGAACCACCTGCCGGTCATGCCAAAATCACCTGCCAACTACGCCAGTACCACTTGGCGGACACTGTGGAAACACCTGTCAGGCCGGCCGGAACCACATCTCAGACGTGCCAGAACCATGTGCATGAGATGCAGGAACCACACCCCGAACAGTCGGATACCACCTGCCAGAACCGTCTGAACAACCTGCCGAGCACGCCGGAACCACCTGCTCGACTCACCGGTACCAAGTCCCTGACACGCCAAAATCACTTGCTGGGTATGCCAGAACCACTTGGCGGACACTCCGGAATCATCTGCCGGACGTGCCGGAACCAGCTCTCAGACACACCAGAACCAAGTGCCGGAGACGCCGGAAGCACCTGCCGAGCATGCCGGAGCCACCTGCTTGACTCGCCAGAAACCTCTGCCGGACAAGCCAAAATCACCTGCCGGGTACGCCACAACCACCTGGCGGACACTACGGAATCACCTGCCGCGCATGCCGGAACCACCTCTCAGACGTGCCGGAAGCACGTGCCAGACACGCCGGAAACACCTACCGGAAAGACCGGAACCACCTGCCAAGAACGCCGGAGCCACCTGTTCGACTCGCTGGAACCACCTGCCGGACAGGCCAATATCAACTGCTGGGTATGCCAGAACCACCTGGGGGAAAGTCCGGGATCACCTGCCACCATGGCGGAACCACATCTCAGACGTACCAGAACCACCTGCCGGAGAAGCTGGAAACACGTTGTGGACAGTCTGGAACCACCTGCCGGCCAAGCCTGAACCACCTGCCAAGCACAACGGAACAACCTGCCATACACGCCAAAATCACCTGCGTGTTATGCCAGAACCACTTGGAGGACTCTCTGGGATGACCTGCCGGGCATGCCGGAACCACCTCTCAGACGTGCCAGAACCATGTGGCGGACAGTCCGGAATCACCTGTTGGGCATGCGCAACCACCTCTGAGACGTACCAGAACCACATGCCGTGCAGGCTGGAACCACCTACCGGACAGACCGGAATCACCTTTCGGGCATGCCGGAACCACCTGTCAGATGTGCCAGAAACACGTGCCGGAGACGCCGGAAGCACCTGCCAAGCACGTTGGAACCACCTGCTCAACTCGCCTGAACCACCTGCCGGACATGCCAAAATCACCTGCCGAGTATGCCAGAATCACTTGGCGAACACTCCGGAAACACTTGCCGGGCATGCAGGAAGCACCTCCATGACATGCCAGAACCCCGTGCCAATGACCCCGGAAGCACCAGCCGAGCACGCCGGAACCACCTGCTCAACTCGCCTGAACCACCTGCCGGACACGCCAAAATCACCTGCCGCTACACCAGCACCACTTCGGGGACAAGCCGGAATCACGTGAGGGGCATGCCGGCACAGCCTCTCAGACTGAACCTCGTGCCGGACACCACAGAACCACCTGCCGGACAGACCGGAACCACCTGCCGGACACGCCGGAACCACCGGCTCGACCCGCCGGAACGACCGCTGGACATGCAAAATCACCAGCCGGCTACGCCGGAAACACTTGGCGAACACTCCGGAATCACCTGCCGGGCATGCCGGAACCACCTCTCTGATATGCCAGAACCACGTGCCAATGACCCCGGAAGCACCGGCCGAGCACGCCGGAACCACCGGCTCGACTCGCCAGAACCACCTGCCGGACACGCAAAAATCACCTGCCGGCTATGCCACAACCAGTTGGGGAACACTTCGGAATCACCTGCCGGGCTTGCTGGAACCACCTGCCGGTCATGCCAAAATCACCTGCCAACTACGCCAGTACCACTTGGCGGACACTGTGGAAACACCTGTCGGGCCGGCCGGAACCACTTCTCAGACGTGCCAGAACCATGTGCATGAGATGCTGGAACCACACCCCGAACAGACGGAAAACACCTGCCAGACCCGTCTGAACAACCTGCCGAGCACGCCGGAGCCACCTGCTTGACTCGCCGGTACCACCTACCTGAAATGCCCAAATCACCAGCCGGGTATGCCAGAACCACTTGGCGGACACTCCGGAATCATCTGCCGGACATGACGGAACCAGCTCTCAGACACACCAGAACCACGTGCCGGAGACGCCGGAAGCACCTGCCGAGCATGCCGGAGCCACCTGCTCGACTCGCCAGAAACACCTGCCGGACACGCCAAAAGCACCTGCCGGGTACGCCAGAACCACCTGGCGGACACTCCGAAATCACCTGTCGCGCATGCCGGAACCACCTCTAAGACGTGCCGGAAGCACGTGCCGGAAACGCCGGAATCACCTACTGGACAGACCGGAACCACCTGCCGCGCACGCCGGAGACACCTGTTCGACTCCCTGGATCCACCTGCCGGACAGGCCAATATCAACTGCTGGCTATGCCAGAACCACCTGGGGGACGGTCCGGAATCGCCTGCCAGCCATGGCGGAACCACCTCTCAGACGTACCAGAACCACCTGCCGGAGAAGCTGGAAACACGTCCTGGACAGTCTGGAACCACCTGCCGGCCAAGCCTGAACCACCTGCCAAGCACAACGGAACAACCTGCCAGACACGCCAAAATCACCTGCGTGTTATGCCAGAACCACTTGGAGGACTCTCTGGGATGACCTGCCGGGCATGCCGGAACCACCTCTCAGACGTGCCAGAACCATGTGGCGGACAGTCCGGAATCACCTGTTGGGCATGCGCAACCACCTCTGAGACGTACCAGAACCACATGCCGTGCAGGCTGGAACCAGCTACCGGACAGACCGGAATCACCTTTCGGGCATGCCGGAACCACCTGTCAGATGTGCCAGAAACACGTGCCGGAGACGCCGGAAGCACCAGCCGAGCACGCCGGAACCACCTGCTCGACTCGCCAGAACCACCTGCCGATCACGCAAAAATCACCTGCCGGCTACGCCACAAGCAGTTGGTGAACACTTTGGAATCACCTGCCAGGCTTGCTGGAACCACCTGCCAGTCATGCCAAAATCACCTGCCAAGTACGCCAGAACCGCTTGGCGGACACTGCGGAAACACCTGTCGGGCCGGCTGGAACCACATCTCAGACGTGCCAGAAACGTGTTCATGAGATGCTGGAACCACACCCCGAACAGACAGATACCACCTGCCAGAACCGCCTGAACCAACTGCCGAGCACGCCAGAACCACCTGCTCGACTCACCGGTACCACCTCCCTGACATGCCAAAATCACCTGCTGGGTATGCCAGAACAACTTGGCGGACACTCCGGAATCATCTGCCGGACATGCCGGAACCAGCTCTCAGACACACCAGAACCAAGTGCCGGAGACGCCGGAAGCACCTGCCGAGCATGCCGGAGCCACCTGCTGGACTCCCTGAAACACCTGCCGGACACGCCAAAATCACCAGCCGGGTATGCCAGAACCACCTGGCGGACACTACGGAATCACCTGCCGCGCATGCCGGAACCACCTCTCAGACGTGCCGGAAGCACGTGCCAGACACGACGGAAACACCTACCGGACAGAACGGAACCACCTGCCAAGAACGCCGGAGCCACCTGTTCGACTCGCTGGAACCACCTGCCGGACAGGCCAATATCAACTGCTGGCTACGCCAGAACCACCTGGGGGACAGTCCGGGATCACCTGCCAGCCATGGCGGAACCACCTCTCAGACGTGCCAGAAGCACGTGGCGGACAGTCCGGAATCACCTGTTGGGCATACGCAACCAACTCTGAGACGTCCCAGAACCACGTGCCGTGCACGCCGGAACCACCTACCGGACAGACCGGAATCAACTTTTGGGCATGCCGGAACCACCAGTCAGATGTGCCAGAAACACGTGCCGGAGACGCCGGAAGCACCTGTCGAGCACGTCGCAACCACCTGCTCAACTCGCCTGAAGCACCTGCCGGACACGCCAAAATCACCTGCCCGCTACACCAGCACCACTTCGGGGACAAGCCGGAATCACGTGAGGGGCATGCCGGCACAGCCTCTCAGACTGAACCTCGTGCCGGACACCACAGAACCACCTGCCGGACAGACCGGAACCACCTGCCGGACACGCCGGAACCACCGGCTCGACCCGCCGGAATGACCGCTGGACATGCAAACTCACCTGCCGGCTACGCCGGAAACACTTGGCGAACACTCCGGAATCACCTGCCGGGCATGCCGGAACCACCTCTCAGATATGCCAGAACCACGTGCCAATGACCCCGGAAGCACCTGCCGAGCACGCCGGAACCACCTGCTTGACTCGCCAGAACCACCTGCCGGACACGCAGAAATCACCTGCCGGCTACACCACAACCAGTTGGGGAACACTTCGGAATCACCTGCCGGGCTTGCTGGAACCACCTCTCAGACGTGCCGGAAGCACGTGCCGGACGCGCCGGAATCACCTACCGGACAGACCGGAACCACCTGCCGAGCACGCCGGAGCCACCTGTTCGACTCGCCTGAACCACCTGCCGGACATGCCAAAATCACCTGCCGACTATGCCAGAACCACTTGGCGAACACTCCGGAATCACTTGCCGGGCATGCAGGAACCACCTCTCAGACATGCCAGAACCCCGTGCCAATGACCCCGGAAGCACCAGCCGAGCACGCCGGAACCACCTGCTCGACTCGCCAGAACCACCTGCCGATCACGCAAAAATCACCTGCCGGCTACGCCACAACCAGTTGGTGAACACTTTGGAATCACCTGTCAGGCTTGCTGGAACCACCTGCCAGTCATGCCAAAATCACCTGCCAACTACGCCAGAACCGCTTGGCGGACACTGCGGAAACACCTGTCGGGCCGGCTGGAACCACATCTCAGACCTGCCAGAAACGTGTTCATGAGATGCTGGAACCACACCCCGAACAGACGGATACCACCTGCCAGAACCGCCTGAACCACCTGCCGAGCACGCCGGAACCACCTGCTCGACTCACCGGTACCACCTCCCTGACACACCAAAATCACGTGCTGGGTATGATAGAACCACTTGGCTGACACTCCGGAATCATCTGCCGGACATGCCGGAACCAGCTCTCAGACACACCAGAACCAAGTGCCGGAGATGCCTGAAGCACCTGCCGAGCATGCCGGAGCCACCTGCTCGTCTCGCCAGAAACACCTGCCGGAAACGCCAAAATCACCTGCAGGGTAGGCCACAACCACCTGGCGGAAACTACGGAATCACCAGCCGCGCATGCCGGAACCACATCTCAGACGTGCCGGAAGCACGTGTCAGACACGACGGAAACACCTACCGGACAGACCGGAACCACCTGCCAAGAACGCCGGAGCCACCTGTTCGACTCGCTGGAACCACCTGCCGGACAGGCCAATATCAACTGCTGGCTATGCCAGAACCACCTGGGGGACAGTCCGGGATCACCTGCCAGCCATGGCGGAACCACCTCTCAGACGTACCAGAACCACCTGCCGGAGAAGCTGGAAACACGTCCTGGACAGACTGGAACCACGTGACGGCCATGCCTGAACCACCTGCCGAGCACGGCGGAACCACCTGCCGGACACGCCAAAATCACCTGCCCGCTACACCAGCACCACTTCTGGGACAAGGCGGAATCACGTGAGGGGCATGCCGGCACAGCCTCTCAGACTGAACCTCGTGCCGGACACCACAGAACCACCTGCCGGACAGACCGGAACCACCTGCTGGACACGCCAGAACCACCAGCTCGACCCGCCGGAACGACCGCGGGACATGCAAACTCACCTGCCGGCTACGCCGGAAACACTTGGCGAACACTCCGGAATCACCTGCCGGGCATGCCGGAACCACCTCTCAGATATGCCAGAACCACGTGCCAATGACCCCGGAAGCACCTGCCGAGCACGCCGGAACCACCAGCTCGACTCGCCAGAACCACCTGCCGGACACGCGAAAATCACCTGCCGGCTACGCCACAACCAGTTGGGGAACACTTCGGAATCACCTGCCGGGCTTGCTGGAACCACCTGCCGGTCATGCCAAAATCACCTGCCAACTACGCCAGTACCACTTGGCGGACACTGTGGAAACACCTGTCGGGCCGGCCGGAACCACATCTCAGACGTGCCAGAACCATGTGCATGAGATGCTGGAACCACACCCCGAACAGACGGAAAACACCTGCCAGACCCGTCTGAACAACCTGCCGAGCACGCCGGAGCCACCTGCTCGACTCGCCGGAACCACCTACCTGACATGCCAAAATCACCGGCCGGGTATGCCAGAACCACTTGGCGGACACTCCGGAATCATCTGCCGGACATGCCGGAACCAGAGCTCAGACACACCAGAACCACGTGCCGGAGACGCCGGAAGCACCTCCCGAGCATGCCGGAGCCAACTGCTCGACTCGCCAGAAACACCTGCCGGACACCCCAAAATCACCTGCCGGGTCCGCCAGAACCACCTGGCGGACACTCCGAAATCACCTGTCGCGCATGCCGGAACCACCTCTCAGACGTGCCGGAAGCACGTGCCAGACATGCCGGAATCACCTACCGGACAGACTGGAACCACCTGCCGAGCACGCCGGAGCCACCTGTTCGACTCACTGGAACCACCTGCCGGACACGCCGGAACCACCGGCTCGACCCGCCGGAACGACCGCTGGACATGCAAACTCACCTGCCGGCTATGCCGGAAACACTTGGCGAACACTCCGGAATCACCTGCAGGGCATGCCGGAACCACCTCTCAGATATGCCAGAACCACGTGCCAATACCCCGGAAGCACCTGCCGAGCACGCCGGAACCACCTGCTCGACTCGCCAGAAACACCTGCCGGACACGCCAAAATCACCTGCCGGGTACGCCAGAACCACCTGGCGTACACTCCGAAATCACCTGTCGCGCATGCCGGAACCACCTCTCAGACGTGCCGGAAGCACGTGCCGGACACGCCGTAATCACCTACCGGACAGTCCGGAACCACCTGCCGAGCACGCCGGAGCCACCTGTTCGACTCGCTGGAACCACCTGCCGGACAGGCCAATATCAACTGCTGGCTATGCCAGAACCACCTGGGGGACGGTCCGGAATCACCTGTCAGCCATGGCGGAACCACCTCTCAGACGTACCAGAACCACCTGCCGGAGAAGCTGGAAACACGTCCTGGACAGTCTGGAACCACATGCCGGCCAAGCCTGAACCACCTGCCAAGCACAACGGAACAACCTGCCAGACACGCCAAAATCACCTGCGTGTTATGCCAGAACCACTTGGAGGACTCTCTGGGATGACCTGCCGGGCATGCCGGAACCACCTCTCAGACGTGCCAGAACCATGTGGTGGACAGTCCGGAATGACCTGTTGGGCATGCGCAACCACCTCTGAGACGTACCAGAACCACATGCCGTGCAGGCTGGAACCACCTACCGGACAGACCGGAATCACCTTTCGGGCATGCCGGAACCACCTGTCAGATGTGCCAGAAACACGTGCCGGAGACGCCGGAAGCACCTGCCAAGCACGTTGGAACCACCTGCTCAACTCGCCTGAACCACCTGCCGGACATGCCAAAATCACCTGCCGACTATGCCAGATCCACTGGCGAACACTCCGGAATCACTTGCCGGGCATGCAGGAACCACCTCTCAGACATGCCAGAACCCCGTGCCAATGACCCCGGAAGCACCAGCCGAGCACGCCGGAACCACCTGCTCGACTCGCCAGAACCACCTGCCGATCACGCAAAAATCACCTGTCGGCTACGCCACAACCAGTTGGTGAACACTTTGGAATCACCTGCCAGGCTTGCTGGAACCACCTGCCGGTCATGCCAAAATCACCTGCCAACTACGCCAGAACCGCTTGGCGGACACTGCGGAAACACCTGTCGGGCCGGCTGGAACCACATCTCAGACGTGCCAGAAACGTGTTCATGAGATGCTGGAACCACACCCCGAACAGACGGATACCACCTGCCAGAACCGCCTGAACCACCTGCCGAGCACGCCGGAACCACCTGCTCGACTCACCGGTACCACCTCCCTGACACGCCAAAATCACCTGCTGGGTATGCCAGAATCACTTGGCGGACACTCCGGAATCATGTGCTGGACATGCCGGAACCAGCTCTCAGACACACCAGAACCAAGTGCCGGAGACGCCGGAAGCACCTGCCGAGCATGCCGGAGCCACCTGCTCGACTCGCCAGAAACACCTGCCGGACACGCCAAAATCACCTGCCGGGTATGCCAGAACCACCTGGCGGACACTACGGGATCACCTGCCGCGCATGCCGGAACCACCTCTCAGACGTGCCGGAAGCACGTGCCGGACACGCCGGAAACACCTACCGGACAGACCGGAACCACCTGCCAAGAACGCCGGAGCCACCTGTTCGACTCGCTGGAACCACCTGCCGGACAGGCCAATATCAACTGCTGGCTATGCCGGAACCACCTGGGGGACAGTCCGGGATCACCTGCCAGCCATGGCGGAACCACCTCTCAGACGTACCAGAACCACCTGCCGGAGAAGCTGGAAACACGTCCTGGACAGACTGGAACCACGTGACGGCCATGCCTGAACCACCTTCCGAGCACGGCGGAACCACCTGCCGGACACGCCAAAATCACCTGCGGGCTACGCCAGAACCACTGGACGACTCTCCGAAATGACCTGCCGGGCATGTTGGAACCTCCTCTCAGACGTGCCAGAAGCACGTGGTGGACAGTCCGGAATCACCTGTTGGGCATACGCAACCACCTCTGACACGTACCAGAACCACGTGCCGTGCACGCCGGAACCACCTACCGGACAGACCGGAATCAACTTTTGGGCATGCCGGAACCACCAGTCAGATGTGCCAGAAACACATGCCGGAGACGCCGGAAGCACCTGCCGAGCACGTCGCAACCACCTGCTCAACTCGCCTGAAGCACCTGCCGGACACGCCAAAATCACCTGCCCGCTACACCAGCACCACTTCTGGGACAAGGCGGAATCACGTGAGGGGCATGCCGGCACAGCCTCTCAGACTGAACCTCGTGCCGGACACCACAGAACCACCTGCCGGACAGACCGGAACCACCTGCTGGACACGCCAGAACCACCAGCTCGACCCGCCGGAACGACCGCTGGACATGCAAACTCACCTGCCGGCTATGCCGGAAACACTTGGCGAACACTCCGGAATCACCTGCCGGGCATGCCGGAACCACCTCTCAGATATGCCAGAACCACGTGCCAATGACCCCGGAAGCACCTGCCGAGCACGCCGGAACCACCTGCTCGACTCGCCAGAACCACCTGCCGGACACGCCAAAATCACCTGCCGGCTACGCCACAACCAGTTGGGGAACACTTCGGAATCACCTGCCGGGCTTGCTGGAACCACCTGCCGGTCATGCCAAAATCACCTGCCAACTACGCCAGTACCACTTGGCGGACACTGTGGAAACACCTGTCGGGCCGGCCGGAACCACATCTCAGACGTGCCAGAACCATGTGCATGAGATGCTGGAACCACACCCCGAACAGACGGAAAACACCTGCCAGACCCGTCTGAACAACCTGCCGAGCACGCCGGAGCCACCTGCTCGAATCGCCGGAACCACCTACCTGACATGCCAAAATCACCGGCCGGGTATGCCAGAACCACTTGGCGGACACTCCGGAATCATCTGCCGGACATGCCGGAACCAGATCTCAGACACACCAGAACCACGTGCCGGAGACGCCGGAAGCACCTCCCGAGCATGCCGGAGCCACCTGCTCGACTCGCCAGAAACACCTGCCGGACACCCCAAAATCACCTGCCGGGTACGCCAGAACCACCTGGCGGACACTCCGAAATCACCTGTCGCGCATGCCGGAACCACCTCTCAGACGTGCCGGAAGCACGTGCCACAGATGCCGGAATCACCTACCGGACAGACTGGAACCACCTGCCGAGCACGCCGGAGCCACCTGTTCGACTCGCTGGAACCACCTGCCGGACACGCCGAAACCACCGGCTCGACCCGCCGGAACGACCGCTGGACATGCAAACTCACCTGCCGGCTACGCCGGAAACACTTGGCGAACACTCCGGAATCACCTGCCAGGCATGCCGGAACCACCTCTCAGATATGCCAGAACCACGTGCCATTACCCCGGAAGCACCTGCCGAGCATGCCGGAACCACCTGCTCGACTGGCCAGAAACACCTGCCGGACACGCCAAAATCACCTGCCGGGTACGCCAGAACCACCTGGCGTACACTCCGAAATCACCTGTCGCGCATGCCGGAACCACCTCTCAGACGTGCCGGAAGCACGTGCCGGACACGCCGGAATCACCTACCGGACAGTCCGGAACCACCTGCCGAGCACGCCGGAGCCACCTGTTCGACTCACTGGAACCACCTGCCGGACAGGCCAATATCAACTGCTGGCTATGCCAGAACCACCTGGGGGACGGTCCGGAATCACCTGCCAGCCATGGAGGAACCACCTCTCAGACGTACCAGAACCACCTGCCGGAGAAGCTGGAAACACGTCCTGGACAGTCTGGAACCACCTGCCGGCCAAGCCTGAACCACCTGCCAAGCACAACGGAACAACCTGCCAGACACGCCAAAATCACCTGCGTGCTATGCCAGAGCCACTTGGAGGACTCTCTGGGATGACCTGCTGGGCATGCCGGAACCACCTCTCAGACGTGCCAGAACCATGTGGCGGACAGTCCGGAATGACCTGTTGGGCATGCGCAACCACCTCTGAGACGTACCAGAACCACATGCCGTGCAGGCTGGAACCACCTACCGGACAGACCGGAATCACCTTTCGGGCATGCCGGAACCACCTGTCAGATGTGCCAGAAACACGTGCCGGAGACGCCGGAAGCACCTGCCAAGCACGTTGGAATCACCTGCTCAACTCGCCTGAACCACCTGCCGGACATGCCAAAATCACCTGCCGACTATGCCAGAACCACTTGGCGAACACTCCGGAATCACTTGCCGGGCATGCAGGAACCACCTCTCAGACATGCCAGAACCCCGTGCCAATGACCCCGGAAGCACCAGCCGAGCACGCCGGAACCACCTGCTCGACTCGCCAGAACCACCTGCCGATCACGCAAAGATCACCTGCCGGCTACGCCACAACCAGTTGGTGAACACTTTGGAATCACCTGCCAGGCTTGCTGGAACCACCTGCCAGTCATGCCAAAATCACCTGCCAACTACGCCAGAACCGCTTGGCGGACACTGCGGAAACACCTGTCGGGCCGGCTGGAACCACATCTCAGACGTGCCAGAACCATGTGCATGAGATGCTGGAACCACACCCCGAACAGACGGTAAACACCTGCCA